>NW_026730049.1:0-25000 GCF_030272615.1 Cryptomeria japonica
GAGGAAGTCATTTTGAAACAACCCACAAGATACAAAATTTTAGGCAGAGAACAATTAGCATACAAAATGAAGAAACCTTGTGATGGGTTGAAGTAGGTCGCTTATATCTAGTAAGAAAGGATTGATAGTTATATTCTTAAGAAATATTTCAATAAAATTTAGTTAGAACAAAAACTGTATTCCACACATGTTGATAATGAAAAAATGGTATCAAAAAGATTTATAAAGTGAAGTTTTATAATCATATTTTAATGAAATATTAAAATAAATATTAGTTTCCAAAATATTTGCATGAAAACCTAGATTAACCTATTTAAAACAATTAGCTCTAGTTGCAAGAACTGATACTATTAAAATTGTATTGGGAATTGCAATAAAATTAAAGTTGCTTATATGTATAATTGGTATAAAACCATTATTTCTTAATAGTGATATAGATGAGGAAGTCATTTTGAAACAACCCACAAGATACAAAATTTTAGGCAGAGAACAATTAGCATACAAAATGAAGAAACCTTGTGATGGGTTGAAGTAGGTCGCTTATATCTAGTAAGAAAGGATTGATAGTTATATTCTTAAGAAATATTTCAATAAAATTTAGTTAGAACAAAAACTGTATTCCACACATGTTGATAATGAAAAAATGGTATCAAAAAGATTTATAAAGTGAAGTTTTATAATCATATTTTAATGAAATATTAAAATAAATATTAGTTTCCAAAATATTTGCATGAAAACCTAGATTAACCTATTTAAAACAATTAGCTCTAGTTGCAAGAACTGATACTATTAAAATTGTATTGGGAATTGCAATAAAATTAAAGTTGCTTATATGTATAATTGGTATAAAACCATTATTTCTTAATAGTGATATAGATGAGGAAGTCATTTTGAAACAACCCACAAGATACAAAATTTTAGGCAGAGAACAATTAGCATACAAAATGAAGAAACCTTGTGATGGGTTGAAGTAGGTCGCTTATATCTAGTAAGAAAGGATTGATAGTTATATTCTTAAGAAATATTTCAATAAAATTTAGTTAGAACAAAAACTGTATTCCACACATGTTGATAATGAAAAAATGGTATCAAAAAGATTTATAAAGTGAAGTTTTATAATCATATTTTAATGAAATATTAAAATAAATATTAGTTTCCAAAATATTTGCATGAAAACCTAGATTAACCTATTTAAAACAATTAGCTCTAGTTGCAAGAACTGATACTATTAAAATTGTATTGGGAATTGCAATAAAATTAAAGTTGCTTATATGTATAATTGGTATAAAACCATTATTTCTTAATAGTGATATAGATGAGGAAGTCATTTTGAAACAACCCACAAGATACAAAATTTTAGGCAGAGAACAATTAGCATACAAAATGAAGAAACCTTGTGATGGGTTGAAGTAGGTCGCTTATATCTAGTAAGAAAGGATTGATAGTTATATTCTTAAGAAATATTTCAATAAAATTTAGTTAGAACAAAAACTGTATTCCACACATGTTGATAATGAAAAAATGGTATCAAAAAGATTTATAAAGTGAAGTTTTATAATCATATTTTAATGAAATATTAAAATAAATATTAGTTTCCAAAATATTTGCATGAAAACCTAGATTAACCTATTTAAAACAATTAGCTCTAGTTGCAAGAACTGATACTATTAAAATTGTATTGGGAATTGCAATAAAATTAAAGTTGCTTATATGTATAATTGGTATAAAACCATTATTTCTTAATAGTGATATAGATGAGGAAGTCATTTTGAAACAACCCACAAGATACAAAATTTTAGGCAGAGAACAATTAGCATACAAAATGAAGAAACCTTGTGATGGGTTGAAGTAGGTCGCTTATATCTAGTAAGAAAGGATTGATAGTTATATTCTTAAGAAATATTTCAATAAAATTTAGTTAGAACAAAAACTGTATTCCACACATGTTGATAATGAAAAAATGGTATCAAAAAGATTTATAAAGTGAAGTTTTATAATCATATTTTAATGAAATATTAAAATAAATATTAGTTTCCAAAATATTTGCATGAAAACCTAGATTAACCTATTTAAAACAATTAGCTCTAGTTGCAAGAACTGATACTATTAAAATTGTATTGGGAATTGCAATAAAATTAAAGTTGCTTATATGTATAATTGGTATAAAACCATTATTTCTTAATAGTGATATAGATGAGGAAGTCATTTTGAAACAACCCACAAGATACAAAATTTTAGGCAGAGAACAATTAGCATACAAAATGAAGAAACCTTGTGATGGGTTGAAGTAGGTCGCTTATATCTAGTAAGAAAGGATTGATAGTTATATTCTTAAGAAATATTTCAATAAAATTTAGTTAGAACAAAAACTGTATTCCACACATGTTGATAATGAAAAAATGGTATCAAAAAGATTTATAAAGTGAAGTTTTATAATCATATTTTAATGAAATATTAAAATAAATATTAGTTTCCAAAATATTTGCATGAAAACCTAGATTAACCTATTTAAAACAATTAGCTCTAGTTGCAAGAACTGATACTATTAAAATTGTATTGGGAATTGCAATAAAATTAAAGTTGCTTATATGTATAATTGGTATAAAACCATTATTTCTTAATAGTGATATAGATGAGGAAGTCATTTTGAAACAACCCACAAGATACAAAATTTTAGGCAGAGAACAATTAGCATACAAAATGAAGAAACCTTGTGATGGGTTGAAGTAGGTCGCTTATATCTAGTAAGAAAGGATTGATAGTTATATTCTTAAGAAATATTTCAATAAAATTTAGTTAGAACAAAAACTGTATTCCACACATGTTGATAATGAAAAAATGGTATCAAAAAGATTTATAAAGTGAAGTTTTATAATCATATTTTAATGAAATATTAAAATAAATATTAGTTTCCAAAATATTTGCATGAAAACCTAGATTAACCTATTTAAAACAATTAGCTCTAGTTGCAAGAACTGATACTATTAAAATTGTATTGGGAATTGCAATAAAATTAAAGTTGCTTATATGTATAATTGGTATAAAACCATTATTTCTTAATAGTGATATAGATGAGGAAGTCATTTTGAAACAACCCACAAGATACAAAATTTTAGGCAGAGAACAATTAGCATACAAAATGAAGAAACCTTGTGATGGGTTGAAGTAGGTCGCTTATATCTAGTAAGAAAGGATTGATAGTTATATTCTTAAGAAATATTTCAATAAAATTTAGTTAGAACAAAAACTGTATTCCACACATGTTGATAATGAAAAAATGGTATCAAAAAGATTTATAAAGTGAAGTTTTATAATCATATTTTAATGAAATATTAAAATAAATATTAGTTTCCAAAATATTTGCATGAAAACCTAGATTAACCTATTTAAAACAATTAGCTCTAGTTGCAAGAACTGATACTATTAAAATTGTATTGGGAATTGCAATAAAATTAAAGTTGCTTATATGTATAATTGGTATAAAACCATTATTTCTTAATAGTGATATAGATGAGGAAGTCATTTTGAAACAACCCACAAGATACAAAATTTTAGGCAGAGAACAATTAGCATACAAAATGAAGAAACCTTGTGATGGGTTGAAGTAGGTCGCTTATATCTAGTAAGAAAGGATTGATAGTTATATTCTTAAGAAATATTTCAATAAAATTTAGTTAGAACAAAAACTGTATTCCACACATGTTGATAATGAAAAAATGGTATCAAAAAGATTTATAAAGTGAAGTTTTATAATCATATTTTAATGAAATATTAAAATAAATATTAGTTTCCAAAATATTTGCATGAAAACCTAGATTAACCTATTTAAAACAATTAGCTCTAGTTGCAAGAACTGATACTATTAAAATTGTATTGGGAATTGCAATAAAATTAAAGTTGCTTATATGTATAATTGGTATAAAACCATTATTTCTTAATAGTGATATAGATGAGGAAGTCATTTTGAAACAACCCACAAGATACAAAATTTTAGGCAGAGAACAATTAGCATACAAAATGAAGAAACCTTGTGATGGGTTGAAGTAGGTCGCTTATATCTAGTAAGAAAGGATTGATAGTTATATTCTTAAGAAATATTTCAATAAAATTTAGTTAGAACAAAAACTGTATTCCACACATGTTGATAATGAAAAAATGGTATCAAAAAGATTTATAAAGTGAAGTTTTATAATCATATTTTAATGAAATATTAAAATAAATATTAGTTTCCAAAATATTTGCATGAAAACCTAGATTAACCTATTTAAAACAATTAGCTCTAGTTGCAAGAACTGATACTATTAAAATTGTATTGGGAATTGCAATAAAATTAAAGTTGCTTATATGTATAATTGGTATAAAACCATTATTTCTTAATAGTGATATAGATGAGGAAGTCATTTTGAAACAACCCACAAGATACAAAATTTTAGGCAGAGAACAATTAGCATACAAAATGAAGAAACCTTGTGATGGGTTGAAGTAGGTCGCTTATATCTAGTAAGAAAGGATTGATAGTTATATTCTTAAGAAATATTTCAATAAAATTTAGTTAGAACAAAAACTGTATTCCACACATGTTGATAATGAAAAAATGGTATCAAAAAGATTTATAAAGTGAAGTTTTATAATCATATTTTAATGAAATATTAAAATAAATATTAGTTTCCAAAATATTTGCATGAAAACCTAGATTAACCTATTTAAAACAATTAGCTCTAGTTGCAAGAACTGATACTATTAAAATTGTATTGGGAATTGCAATAAAATTAAAGTTGCTTATATGTATAATTGGTATAAAACCATTATTTCTTAATAGTGATATAGATGAGGAAGTCATTTTGAAACAACCCACAAGATACAAAATTTTAGGCAGAGAACAATTAGCATACAAAATGAAGAAACCTTGTGATGGGTTGAAGTAGGTCGCTTATATCTAGTAAGAAAGGATTGATAGTTATATTCTTAAGAAATATTTCAATAAAATTTAGTTAGAACAAAAACTGTATTCCACACATGTTGATAATGAAAAAATGGTATCAAAAAGATTTATAAAGTGAAGTTTTATAATCATATTTTAATGAAATATTAAAATAAATATTAGTTTCCAAAATATTTGCATGAAAACCTAGATTAACCTATTTAAAACAATTAGCTCTAGTTGCAAGAACTGATACTATTAAAATTGTATTGGGAATTGCAATAAAATTAAAGTTGCTTATATGTATAATTGGTATAAAACCATTATTTCTTAATAGTGATATAGATGAGGAAGTCATTTTGAAACAACCCACAAGATACAAAATTTTAGGCAGAGAACAATTAGCATACAAAATGAAGAAACCTTGTGATGGGTTGAAGTAGGTCGCTTATATCTAGTAAGAAAGGATTGATAGTTATATTCTTAAGAAATATTTCAATAAAATTTAGTTAGAACAAAAACTGTATTCCACACATGTTGATAATGAAAAAATGGTATCAAAAAGATTTATAAAGTGAAGTTTTATAATCATATTTTAATGAAATATTAAAATAAATATTAGTTTCCAAAATATTTGCATGAAAACCTAGATTAACCTATTTAAAACAATTAGCTCTAGTTGCAAGAACTGATACTATTAAAATTGTATTGGGAATTGCAATAAAATTAAAGTTGCTTATATGTATAATTGGTATAAAACCATTATTTCTTAATAGTGATATAGATGAGGAAGTCATTTTGAAACAACCCACAAGATACAAAATTTTAGGCAGAGAACAATTAGCATACAAAATGAAGAAACCTTGTGATGGGTTGAAGTAGGTCGCTTATATCTAGTAAGAAAGGATTGATAGTTATATTCTTAAGAAATATTTCAATAAAATTTAGTTAGAACAAAAACTGTATTCCACACATGTTGATAATGAAAAAATGGTATCAAAAAGATTTATAAAGTGAAGTTTTATAATCATATTTTAATGAAATATTAAAATAAATATTAGTTTCCAAAATATTTGCATGAAAACCTAGATTAACCTATTTAAAACAATTAGCTCTAGTTGCAAGAACTGATACTATTAAAATTGTATTGGGAATTGCAATAAAATTAAAGTTGCTTATATGTATAATTGGTATAAAACCATTATTTCTTAATAGTGATATAGATGAGGAAGTCATTTTGAAACAACCCACAAGATACAAAATTTTAGGCAGAGAACAATTAGCATACAAAATGAAGAAACCTTGTGATGGGTTGAAGTAGGTCGCTTATATCTAGTAAGAAAGGATTGATAGTTATATTCTTAAGAAATATTTCAATAAAATTTAGTTAGAACAAAAACTGTATTCCACACATGTTGATAATGAAAAAATGGTATCAAAAAGATTTATAAAGTGAAGTTTTATAATCATATTTTAATGAAATATTAAAATAAATATTAGTTTCCAAAATATTTGCATGAAAACCTAGATTAACCTATTTAAAACAATTAGCTCTAGTTGCAAGAACTGATACTATTAAAATTGTATTGGGAATTGCAATAAAATTAAAGTTGCTTATATGTATAATTGGTATAAAACCATTATTTCTTAATAGTGATATAGATGAGGAAGTCATTTTGAAACAACCCACAAGATACAAAATTTTAGGCAGAGAACAATTAGCATACAAAATGAAGAAACCTTGTGATGGGTTGAAGTAGGTCGCTTATATCTAGTAAGAAAGGATTGATAGTTATATTCTTAAGAAATATTTCAATAAAATTTAGTTAGAACAAAAACTGTATTCCACACATGTTGATAATGAAAAAATGGTATCAAAAAGATTTATAAAGTGAAGTTTTATAATCATATTTTAATGAAATATTAAAATAAATATTAGTTTCCAAAATATTTGCATGAAAACCTAGATTAACCTATTTAAAACAATTAGCTCTAGTTGCAAGAACTGATACTATTAAAATTGTATTGGGAATTGCAATAAAATTAAAGTTGCTTATATGTATAATTGGTATAAAACCATTATTTCTTAATAGTGATATAGATGAGGAAGTCATTTTGAAACAACCCACAAGATACAAAATTTTAGGCAGAGAACAATTAGCATACAAAATGAAGAAACCTTGTGATGGGTTGAAGTAGGTCGCTTATATCTAGTAAGAAAGGATTGATAGTTATATTCTTAAGAAATATTTCAATAAAATTTAGTTAGAACAAAAACTGTATTCCACACATGTTGATAATGAAAAAATGGTATCAAAAAGATTTATAAAGTGAAGTTTTATAATCATATTTTAATGAAATATTAAAATAAATATTAGTTTCCAAAATATTTGCATGAAAACCTAGATTAACCTATTTAAAACAATTAGCTCTAGTTGCAAGAACTGATACTATTAAAATTGTATTGGGAATTGCAATAAAATTAAAGTTGCTTATATGTATAATTGGTATAAAACCATTATTTCTTAATAGTGATATAGATGAGGAAGTCATTTTGAAACAACCCACAAGATACAAAATTTTAGGCAGAGAACAATTAGCATACAAAATGAAGAAACCTTGTGATGGGTTGAAGTAGGTCGCTTATATCTAGTAAGAAAGGATTGATAGTTATATTCTTAAGAAATATTTCAATAAAATTTAGTTAGAACAAAAACTGTATTCCACACATGTTGATAATGAAAAAATGGTATCAAAAAGATTTATAAAGTGAAGTTTTATAATCATATTTTAATGAAATATTAAAATAAATATTAGTTTCCAAAATATTTGCATGAAAACCTAGATTAACCTATTTAAAACAATTAGCTCTAGTTGCAAGAACTGATACTATTAAAATTGTATTGGGAATTGCAATAAAATTAAAGTTGCTTATATGTATAATTGGTATAAAACCATTATTTCTTAATAGTGATATAGATGAGGAAGTCATTTTGAAACAACCCACAAGATACAAAATTTTAGGCAGAGAACAATTAGCATACAAAATGAAGAAACCTTGTGATGGGTTGAAGTAGGTCGCTTATATCTAGTAAGAAAGGATTGATAGTTATATTCTTAAGAAATATTTCAATAAAATTTAGTTAGAACAAAAACTGTATTCCACACATGTTGATAATGAAAAAATGGTATCAAAAAGATTTATAAAGTGAAGTTTTATAATCATATTTTAATGAAATATTAAAATAAATATTAGTTTCCAAAATATTTGCATGAAAACCTAGATTAACCTATTTAAAACAATTAGCTCTAGTTGCAAGAACTGATACTATTAAAATTGTATTGGGAATTGCAATAAAATTAAAGTTGCTTATATGTATAATTGGTATAAAACCATTATTTCTTAATAGTGATATAGATGAGGAAGTCATTTTGAAACAACCCACAAGATACAAAATTTTAGGCAGAGAACAATTAGCATACAAAATGAAGAAACCTTGTGATGGGTTGAAGTAGGTCGCTTATATCTAGTAAGAAAGGATTGATAGTTATATTCTTAAGAAATATTTCAATAAAATTTAGTTAGAACAAAAACTGTATTCCACACATGTTGATAATGAAAAAATGGTATCAAAAAGATTTATAAAGTGAAGTTTTATAATCATATTTTAATGAAATATTAAAATAAATATTAGTTTCCAAAATATTTGCATGAAAACCTAGATTAACCTATTTAAAACAATTAGCTCTAGTTGCAAGAACTGATACTATTAAAATTGTATTGGGAATTGCAATAAAATTAAAGTTGCTTATATGTATAATTGGTATAAAACCATTATTTCTTAATAGTGATATAGATGAGGAAGTCATTTTGAAACAACCCACAAGATACAAAATTTTAGGCAGAGAACAATTAGCATACAAAATGAAGAAACCTTGTGATGGGTTGAAGTAGGTCGCTTATATCTAGTAAGAAAGGATTGATAGTTATATTCTTAAGAAATATTTCAATAAAATTTAGTTAGAACAAAAACTGTATTCCACACATGTTGATAATGAAAAAATGGTATCAAAAAGATTTATAAAGTGAAGTTTTATAATCATATTTTAATGAAATATTAAAATAAATATTAGTTTCCAAAATATTTGCATGAAAACCTAGATTAACCTATTTAAAACAATTAGCTCTAGTTGCAAGAACTGATACTATTAAAATTGTATTGGGAATTGCAATAAAATTAAAGTTGCTTATATGTATAATTGGTATAAAACCATTATTTCTTAATAGTGATATAGATGAGGAAGTCATTTTGAAACAACCCACAAGATACAAAATTTTAGGCAGAGAACAATTAGCATACAAAATGAAGAAACCTTGTGATGGGTTGAAGTAGGTCGCTTATATCTAGTAAGAAAGGATTGATAGTTATATTCTTAAGAAATATTTCAATAAAATTTAGTTAGAACAAAAACTGTATTCCACACATGTTGATAATGAAAAAATGGTATCAAAAAGATTTATAAAGTGAAGTTTTATAATCATATTTTAATGAAATATTAAAATAAATATTAGTTTCCAAAATATTTGCATGAAAACCTAGATTAACCTATTTAAAACAATTAGCTCTAGTTGCAAGAACTGATACTATTAAAATTGTATTGGGAATTGCAATAAAATTAAAGTTGCTTATATGTATAATTGGTATAAAACCATTATTTCTTAATAGTGATATAGATGAGGAAGTCATTTTGAAACAACCCACAAGATACAAAATTTTAGGCAGAGAACAATTAGCATACAAAATGAAGAAACCTTGTGATGGGTTGAAGTAGGTCGCTTATATCTAGTAAGAAAGGATTGATAGTTATATTCTTAAGAAATATTTCAATAAAATTTAGTTAGAACAAAAACTGTATTCCACACATGTTGATAATGAAAAAATGGTATCAAAAAGATTTATAAAGTGAAGTTTTATAATCATATTTTAATGAAATATTAAAATAAATATTAGTTTCCAAAATATTTGCATGAAAACCTAGATTAACCTATTTAAAACAATTAGCTCTAGTTGCAAGAACTGATACTATTAAAATTGTATTGGGAATTGCAATAAAATTAAAGTTGCTTATATGTATAATTGGTATAAAACCATTATTTCTTAATAGTGATATAGATGAGGAAGTCATTTTGAAACAACCCACAAGATACAAAATTTTAGGCAGAGAACAATTAGCATACAAAATGAAGAAACCTTGTGATGGGTTGAAGTAGGTCGCTTATATCTAGTAAGAAAGGATTGATAGTTATATTCTTAAGAAATATTTCAATAAAATTTAGTTAGAACAAAAACTGTATTCCACACATGTTGATAATGAAAAAATGGTATCAAAAAGATTTATAAAGTGAAGTTTTATAATCATATTTTAATGAAATATTAAAATAAATATTAGTTTCCAAAATATTTGCATGAAAACCTAGATTAACCTATTTAAAACAATTAGCTCTAGTTGCAAGAACTGATACTATTAAAATTGTATTGGGAATTGCAATAAAATTAAAGTTGCTTATATGTATAATTGGTATAAAACCATTATTTCTTAATAGTGATATAGATGAGGAAGTCATTTTGAAACAACCCACAAGATACAAAATTTTAGGCAGAGAACAATTAGCATACAAAATGAAGAAACCTTGTGATGGGTTGAAGTAGGTCGCTTATATCTAGTAAGAAAGGATTGATAGTTATATTCTTAAGAAATATTTCAATAAAATTTAGTTAGAACAAAAACTGTATTCCACACATGTTGATAATGAAAAAATGGTATCAAAAAGATTTATAAAGTGAAGTTTTATAATCATATTTTAATGAAATATTAAAATAAATATTAGTTTCCAAAATATTTGCATGAAAACCTAGATTAACCTATTTAAAACAATTAGCTCTAGTTGCAAGAACTGATACTATTAAAATTGTATTGGGAATTGCAATAAAATTAAAGTTGCTTATATGTATAATTGGTATAAAACCATTATTTCTTAATAGTGATATAGATGAGGAAGTCATTTTGAAACAACCCACAAGATACAAAATTTTAGGCAGAGAACAATTAGCATACAAAATGAAGAAACCTTGTGATGGGTTGAAGTAGGTCGCTTATATCTAGTAAGAAAGGATTGATAGTTATATTCTTAAGAAATATTTCAATAAAATTTAGTTAGAACAAAAACTGTATTCCACACATGTTGATAATGAAAAAATGGTATCAAAAAGATTTATAAAGTGAAGTTTTATAATCATATTTTAATGAAATATTAAAATAAATATTAGTTTCCAAAATATTTGCATGAAAACCTAGATTAACCTATTTAAAACAATTAGCTCTAGTTGCAAGAACTGATACTATTAAAATTGTATTGGGAATTGCAATAAAATTAAAGTTGCTTATATGTATAATTGGTATAAAACCATTATTTCTTAATAGTGATATAGATGAGGAAGTCATTTTGAAACAACCCACAAGATACAAAATTTTAGGCAGAGAACAATTAGCATACAAAATGAAGAAACCTTGTGATGGGTTGAAGTAGGTCGCTTATATCTAGTAAGAAAGGATTGATAGTTATATTCTTAAGAAATATTTCAATAAAATTTAGTTAGAACAAAAACTGTATTCCACACATGTTGATAATGAAAAAATGGTATCAAAAAGATTTATAAAGTGAAGTTTTATAATCATATTTTAATGAAATATTAAAATAAATATTAGTTTCCAAAATATTTGCATGAAAACCTAGATTAACCTATTTAAAACAATTAGCTCTAGTTGCAAGAACTGATACTATTAAAATTGTATTGGGAATTGCAATAAAATTAAAGTTGCTTATATGTATAATTGGTATAAAACCATTATTTCTTAATAGTGATATAGATGAGGAAGTCATTTTGAAACAACCCACAAGATACAAAATTTTAGGCAGAGAACAATTAGCATACAAAATGAAGAAACCTTGTGATGGGTTGAAGTAGGTCGCTTATATCTAGTAAGAAAGGATTGATAGTTATATTCTTAAGAAATATTTCAATAAAATTTAGTTAGAACAAAAACTGTATTCCACACATGTTGATAATGAAAAAATGGTATCAAAAAGATTTATAAAGTGAAGTTTTATAATCATATTTTAATGAAATATTAAAATAAATATTAGTTTCCAAAATATTTGCATGAAAACCTAGATTAACCTATTTAAAACAATTAGCTCTAGTTGCAAGAACTGATACTATTAAAATTGTATTGGGAATTGCAATAAAATTAAAGTTGCTTATATGTATAATTGGTATAAAACCATTATTTCTTAATAGTGATATAGATGAGGAAGTCATTTTGAAACAACCCACAAGATACAAAATTTTAGGCAGAGAACAATTAGCATACAAAATGAAGAAACCTTGTGATGGGTTGAAGTAGGTCGCTTATATCTAGTAAGAAAGGATTGATAGTTATATTCTTAAGAAATATTTCAATAAAATTTAGTTAGAACAAAAACTGTATTCCACACATGTTGATAATGAAAAAATGGTATCAAAAAGATTTATAAAGTGAAGTTTTATAATCATATTTTAATGAAATATTAAAATAAATATTAGTTTCCAAAATATTTGCATGAAAACCTAGATTAACCTATTTAAAACAATTAGCTCTAGTTGCAAGAACTGATACTATTAAAATTGTATTGGGAATTGCAATAAAATTAAAGTTGCTTATATGTATAATTGGTATAAAACCATTATTTCTTAATAGTGATATAGATGAGGAAGTCATTTTGAAACAACCCACAAGATACAAAATTTTAGGCAGAGAACAATTAGCATACAAAATGAAGAAACCTTGTGATGGGTTGAAGTAGGTCGCTTATATCTAGTAAGAAAGGATTGATAGTTATATTCTTAAGAAATATTTCAATAAAATTTAGTTAGAACAAAAACTGTATTCCACACATGTTGATAATGAAAAAATGGTATCAAAAAGATTTATAAAGTGAAGTTTTATAATCATATTTTAATGAAATATTAAAATAAATATTAGTTTCCAAAATATTTGCATGAAAACCTAGATTAACCTATTTAAAACAATTAGCTCTAGTTGCAAGAACTGATACTATTAAAATTGTATTGGGAATTGCAATAAAATTAAAGTTGCTTATATGTATAATTGGTATAAAACCATTATTTCTTAATAGTGATATAGATGAGGAAGTCATTTTGAAACAACCCACAAGATACAAAATTTTAGGCAGAGAACAATTAGCATACAAAATGAAGAAACCTTGTGATGGGTTGAAGTAGGTCGCTTATATCTAGTAAGAAAGGATTGATAGTTATATTCTTAAGAAATATTTCAATAAAATTTAGTTAGAACAAAAACTGTATTCCACACATGTTGATAATGAAAAAATGGTATCAAAAAGATTTATAAAGTGAAGTTTTATAATCATATTTTAATGAAATATTAAAATAAATATTAGTTTCCAAAATATTTGCATGAAAACCTAGATTAACCTATTTAAAACAATTAGCTCTAGTTGCAAGAACTGATACTATTAAAATTGTATTGGGAATTGCAATAAAATTAAAGTTGCTTATATGTATAATTGGTATAAAACCATTATTTCTTAATAGTGATATAGATGAGGAAGTCATTTTGAAACAACCCACAAGATACAAAATTTTAGGCAGAGAACAATTAGCATACAAAATGAAGAAACCTTGTGATGGGTTGAAGTAGGTCGCTTATATCTAGTAAGAAAGGATTGATAGTTATATTCTTAAGAAATATTTCAATAAAATTTAGTTAGAACAAAAACTGTATTCCACACATGTTGATAATGAAAAAATGGTATCAAAAAGATTTATAAAGTGAAGTTTTATAATCATATTTTAATGAAATATTAAAATAAATATTAGTTTCCAAAATATTTGCATGAAAACCTAGATTAACCTATTTAAAACAATTAGCTCTAGTTGCAAGAACTGATACTATTAAAATTGTATTGGGAATTGCAATAAAATTAAAGTTGCTTATATGTATAATTGGTATAAAACCATTATTTCTTAATAGTGATATAGATGAGGAAGTCATTTTGAAACAACCCACAAGATACAAAATTTTAGGCAGAGAACAATTAGCATACAAAATGAAGAAACCTTGTGATGGGTTGAAGTAGGTCGCTTATATCTAGTAAGAAAGGATTGATAGTTATATTCTTAAGAAATATTTCAATAAAATTTAGTTAGAACAAAAACTGTATTCCACACATGTTGATAATGAAAAAATGGTATCAAAAAGATTTATAAAGTGAAGTTTTATAATCATATTTTAATGAAATATTAAAATAAATATTAGTTTCCAAAATATTTGCATGAAAACCTAGATTAACCTATTTAAAACAATTAGCTCTAGTTGCAAGAACTGATACTATTAAAATTGTATTGGGAATTGCAATAAAATTAAAGTTGCTTATATGTATAATTGGTATAAAACCATTATTTCTTAATAGTGATATAGATGAGGAAGTCATTTTGAAACAACCCACAAGATACAAAATTTTAGGCAGAGAACAATTAGCATACAAAATGAAGAAACCTTGTGATGGGTTGAAGTAGGTCGCTTATATCTAGTAAGAAAGGATTGATAGTTATATTCTTAAGAAATATTTCAATAAAATTTAGTTAGAACAAAAACTGTATTCCACACATGTTGATAATGAAAAAATGGTATCAAAAAGATTTATAAAGTGAAGTTTTATAATCATATTTTAATGAAATATTAAAATAAATATTAGTTTCCAAAATATTTGCATGAAAACCTAGATTAACCTATTTAAAACAATTAGCTCTAGTTGCAAGAACTGATACTATTAAAATTGTATTGGGAATTGCAATAAAATTAAAGTTGCTTATATGTATAATTGGTATAAAACCATTATTTCTTAATAGTGATATAGATGAGGAAGTCATTTTGAAACAACCCACAAGATACAAAATTTTAGGCAGAGAACAATTAGCATACAAAATGAAGAAACCTTGTGATGGGTTGAAGTAGGTCGCTTATATCTAGTAAGAAAGGATTGATAGTTATATTCTTAAGAAATATTTCAATAAAATTTAGTTAGAACAAAAACTGTATTCCACACATGTTGATAATGAAAAAATGGTATCAAAAAGATTTATAAAGTGAAGTTTTATAATCATATTTTAATGAAATATTAAAATAAATATTAGTTTCCAAAATATTTGCATGAAAACCTAGATTAACCTATTTAAAACAATTAGCTCTAGTTGCAAGAACTGATACTATTAAAATTGTATTGGGAATTGCAATAAAATTAAAGTTGCTTATATGTATAATTGGTATAAAACCATTATTTCTTAATAGTGATATAGATGAGGAAGTCATTTTGAAACAACCCACAAGATACAAAATTTTAGGCAGAGAACAATTAGCATACAAAATGAAGAAACCTTGTGATGGGTTGAAGTAGGTCGCTTATATCTAGTAAGAAAGGATTGATAGTTATATTCTTAAGAAATATTTCAATAAAATTTAGTTAGAACAAAAACTGTATTCCACACATGTTGATAATGAAAAAATGGTATCAAAAAGATTTATAAAGTGAAGTTTTATAATCATATTTTAATGAAATATTAAAATAAATATTAGTTTCCAAAATATTTGCATGAAAACCTAGATTAACCTATTTAAAACAATTAGCTCTAGTTGCAAGAACTGATACTATTAAAATTGTATTGGGAATTGCAATAAAATTAAAGTTGCTTATATGTATAATTGGTATAAAACCATTATTTCTTAATAGTGATATAGATGAGGAAGTCATTTTGAAACAACCCACAAGATACAAAATTTTAGGCAGAGAACAATTAGCATACAAAATGAAGAAACCTTGTGATGGGTTGAAGTAGGTCGCTTATATCTAGTAAGAAAGGATTGATAGTTATATTCTTAAGAAATATTTCAATAAAATTTAGTTAGAACAAAAACTGTATTCCACACATGTTGATAATGAAAAAATGGTATCAAAAAGATTTATAAAGTGAAGTTTTATAATCATATTTTAATGAAATATTAAAATAAATATTAGTTTCCAAAATATTTGCATGAAAACCTAGATTAACCTATTTAAAACAATTAGCTCTAGTTGCAAGAACTGATACTATTAAAATTGTATTGGGAATTGCAATAAAATTAAAGTTGCTTATATGTATAATTGGTATAAAACCATTATTTCTTAATAGTGATATAGATGAGGAAGTCATTTTGAAACAACCCACAAGATACAAAATTTTAGGCAGAGAACAATTAGCATACAAAATGAAGAAACCTTGTGATGGGTTGAAGTAGGTCGCTTATATCTAGTAAGAAAGGATTGATAGTTATATTCTTAAGAAATATTTCAATAAAATTTAGTTAGAACAAAAACTGTATTCCACACATGTTGATAATGAAAAAATGGTATCAAAAAGATTTATAAAGTGAAGTTTTATAATCATATTTTAATGAAATATTAAAATAAATATTAGTTTCCAAAATATTTGCATGAAAACCTAGATTAACCTATTTAAAACAATTAGCTCTAGTTGCAAGAACTGATACTATTAAAATTGTATTGGGAATTGCAATAAAATTAAAGTTGCTTATATGTATAATTGGTATAAAACCATTATTTCTTAATAGTGATATAGATGAGGAAGTCATTTTGAAACAACCCACAAGATACAAAATTTTAGGCAGAGAACAATTAGCATACAAAATGAAGAAACCTTGTGATGGGTTGAAGTAGGTCGCTTATATCTAGTAAGAAAGGATTGATAGTTATATTCTTAAGAAATATTTCAATAAAATTTAGTTAGAACAAAAACTGTATTCCACACATGTTGATAATGAAAAAATGGTATCAAAAAGATTTATAAAGTGAAGTTTTATAATCATATTTTAATGAAATATTAAAATAAATATTAGTTTCCAAAATATTTGCATGAAAACCTAGATTAACCTATTTAAAACAATTAGCTCTAGTTGCAAGAACTGATACTATTAAAATTGTATTGGGAATTGCAATAAAATTAAAGTTGCTTATATGTATAATTGGTATAAAACCATTATTTCTTAATAGTGATATAGATGAGGAAGTCATTTTGAAACAACCCACAAGATACAAAATTTTAGGCAGAGAACAATTAGCATACAAAATGAAGAAACCTTGTGATGGGTTGAAGTAGGTCGCTTATATCTAGTAAGAAAGGATTGATAGTTATATTCTTAAGAAATATTTCAATAAAATTTAGTTAGAACAAAAACTGTATTCCACACATGTTGATAATGAAAAAATGGTATCAAAAAGATTTATAAAGTGAAGTTTTATAATCATATTTTAATGAAATATTAAAATAAATATTAGTTTCCAAAATATTTGCATGAAAACCTAGATTAACCTATTTAAAACAATTAGCTCTAGTTGCAAGAACTGATACTATTAAAATTGTATTGGGAATTGCAATAAAATTAAAGTTGCTTATATGTATAATTGGTATAAAACCATTATTTCTTAATAGTGATATAGATGAGGAAGTCATTTTGAAACAACCCACAAGATACAAAATTTTAGGCAGAGAACAATTAGCATACAAAATGAAGAAACCTTGTGATGGGTTGAAGTAGGTCGCTTATATCTAGTAAGAAAGGATTGATAGTTATATTCTTAAGAAATATTTCAATAAAATTTAGTTAGAACAAAAACTGTATTCCACACATGTTGATAATGAAAAAATGGTATCAAAAAGATTTATAAAGTGAAGTTTTATAATCATATTTTAATGAAATATTAAAATAAATATTAGTTTCCAAAATATTTGCATGAAAACCTAGATTAACCTATTTAAAACAATTAGCTCTAGTTGCAAGAACTGATACTATTAAAATTGTATTGGGAATTGCAATAAAATTAAAGTTGCTTATATGTATAATTGGTATAAAACCATTATTTCTTAATAGTGATATAGATGAGGAAGTCATTTTGAAACAACCCACAAGATACAAAATTTTAGGCAGAGAACAATTAGCATACAAAATGAAGAAACCTTGTGATGGGTTGAAGTAGGTCGCTTATATCTAGTAAGAAAGGATTGATAGTTATATTCTTAAGAAATATTTCAATAAAATTTAGTTAGAACAAAAACTGTATTCCACACATGTTGATAATGAAAAAATGGTATCAAAAAGATTTATAAAGTGAAGTTTTATAATCATATTTTAATGAAATATTAAAATAAATATTAGTTTCCAAAATATTTGCATGAAAACCTAGATTAACCTATTTAAAACAATTAGCTCTAGTTGCAAGAACTGATACTATTAAAATTGTATTGGGAATTGCAATAAAATTAAAGTTGCTTATATGTATAATTGGTATAAAACCATTATTTCTTAATAGTGATATAGATGAGGAAGTCATTTTGAAACAACCCACAAGATACAAAATTTTAGGCAGAGAACAATTAGCATACAAAATGAAGAAACCTTGTGATGGGTTGAAGTAGGTCGCTTATATCTAGTAAGAAAGGATTGATAGTTATATTCTTAAGAAATATTTCAATAAAATTTAGTTAGAACAAAAACTGTATTCCACACATGTTGATAATGAAAAAATGGTATCAAAAAGATTTATAAAGTGAAGTTTTATAATCATATTTTAATGAAATATTAAAATAAATATTAGTTTCCAAAATATTTGCATGAAAACCTAGATTAACCTATTTAAAACAATTAGCTCTAGTTGCAAGAACTGATACTATTAAAATTGTATTGGGAATTGCAATAAAATTAAAGTTGCTTATATGTATAATTGGTATAAAACCATTATTTCTTAATAGTGATATAGATGAGGAAGTCATTTTGAAACAACCCACAAGATACAAAATTTTAGGCAGAGAACAATTAGCATACAAAATGAAGAAACCTTGTGATGGGTTGAAGTAGGTCGCTTATATCTAGTAAGAAAGGATTGATAGTTATATTCTTAAGAAATATTTCAATAAAATTTAGTTAGAACAAAAACTGTATTCCACACATGTTGATAATGAAAAAATGGTATCAAAAAGATTTATAAAGTGAAGTTTTATAATCATATTTTAATGAAATATTAAAATAAATATTAGTTTCCAAAATATTTGCATGAAAACCTAGATTAACCTATTTAAAACAATTAGCTCTAGTTGCAAGAACTGATACTATTAAAATTGTATTGGGAATTGCAATAAAATTAAAGTTGCTTATATGTATAATTGGTATAAAACCATTATTTCTTAATAGTGATATAGATGAGGAAGTCATTTTGAAACAACCCACAAGATACAAAATTTTAGGCAGAGAACAATTAGCATACAAAATGAAGAAACCTTGTGATGGGTTGAAGTAGGTCGCTTATATCTAGTAAGAAAGGATTGATAGTTATATTCTTAAGAAATATTTCAATAAAATTTAGTTAGAACAAAAACTGTATTCCACACATGTTGATAATGAAAAAATGGTATCAAAAAGATTTATAAAGTGAAGTTTTATAATCATATTTTAATGAAATATTAAAATAAATATTAGTTTCCAAAATATTTGCATGAAAACCTAGATTAACCTATTTAAAACAATTAGCTCTAGTTGCAAGAACTGATACTATTAAAATTGTATTGGGAATTGCAATAAAATTAAAGTTGCTTATATGTATAATTGGTATAAAACCATTATTTCTTAATAGTGATATAGATGAGGAAGTCATTTTGAAACAACCCACAAGATACAAAATTTTAGGCAGAGAACAATTAGCATACAAAATGAAGAAACCTTGTGATGGGTTGAAGTAGGTCGCTTATATCTAGTAAGAAAGGATTGATAGTTATATTCTTAAGAAATATTTCAATAAAATTTAGTTAGAACAAAAACTGTATTCCACACATGTTGATAATGAAAAAATGGTATCAAAAAGATTTATAAAGTGAAGTTTTATAATCATATTTTAATGAAATATTAAAATAAATATTAGTTTCCAAAATATTTGCATGAAAACCTAGATTAACCTATTTAAAACAATTAGCTCTAGTTGCAAGAACTGATACTATTAAAATTGTATTGGGAATTGCAATAAAATTAAAGTTGCTTATATGTATAATTGGTATAAAACCATTATTTCTTAATAGTGATATAGATGAGGAAGTCATTTTGAAACAACCCACAAGATACAAAATTTTAGGCAGAGAACAATTAGCATACAAAATGAAGAAACCTTGTGATGGGTTGAAGTAGGTCGCTTATATCTAGTAAGAAAGGATTGATAGTTATATTCTTAAGAAATATTTCAATAAAATTTAGTTAGAACAAAAACTGTATTCCACACATGTTGATAATGAAAAAATGGTATCAAAAAGATTTATAAAGTGAAGTTTTATAATCATATTTTAATGAAATATTAAAATAAATATTAGTTTCCAAAATATTTGCATGAAAACCTAGATTAACCTATTTAAAACAATTAGCTCTAGTTGCAAGAACTGATACTATTAAAATTGTATTGGGAATTGCAATAAAATTAAAGTTGCTTATATGTATAATTGGTATAAAACCATTATTTCTTAATAGTGATATAGATGAGGAAGTCATTTTGAAACAACCCACAAGATACAAAATTTTAGGCAGAGAACAATTAGCATACAAAATGAAGAAACCTTGTGATGGGTTGAAGTAGGTCGCTTATATCTAGTAAGAAAGGATTGATAGTTATATTCTTAAGAAATATTTCAATAAAATTTAGTTAGAACAAAAACTGTATTCCACACATGTTGATAATGAAAAAATGGTATCAAAAAGATTTATAAAGTGAAGTTTTATAATCATATTTTAATGAAATATTAAAATAAATATTAGTTTCCAAAATATTTGCATGAAAACCTAGATTAACCTATTTAAAACAATTAGCTCTAGTTGCAAGAACTGATACTATTAAAATTGTATTGGGAATTGCAATAAAATTAAAGTTGCTTATATGTATAATTGGTATAAAACCATTATTTCTTAATAGTGATATAGATGAGGAAGTCATTTTGAAACAACCCACAAGATACAAAATTTTAGGCAGAGAACAATTAGCATACAAAATGAAGAAACCTTGTGATGGGTTGAAGTAGGTCGCTTATATCTAGTAAGAAAGGATTGATAGTTATATTCTTAAGAAATATTTCAATAAAATTTAGTTAGAACAAAAACTGTATTCCACACATGTTGATAATGAAAAAATGGTATCAAAAAGATTTATAAAGTGAAGTTTTATAATCATATTTTAATGAAATATTAAAATAAATATTAGTTTCCAAAATATTTGCATGAAAACCTAGATTAACCTATTTAAAACAATTAGCTCTAGTTGCAAGAACTGATACTATTAAAATTGTATTGGGAATTGCAATAAAATTAAAGTTGCTTATATGTATAATTGGTATAAAACCATTATTTCTTAATAGTGATATAGATGAGGAAGTCATTTTGAAACAACCCACAAGATACAAAATTTTAGGCAGAGAACAATTAGCATACAAAATGAAGAAACCTTGTGATGGGTTGAAGTAGGTCGCTTATATCTAGTAAGAAAGGATTGATAGTTATATTCTTAAGAAATATTTCAATAAAATTTAGTTAGAACAAAAACTGTATTCCACACATGTTGATAATGAAAAAATGGTATCAAAAAGATTTATAAAGTGAAGTTTTATAATCATATTTTAATGAAATATTAAAATAAATATTAGTTTCCAAAATATTTGCATGAAAACCTAGATTAACCTATTTAAAACAATTAGCTCTAGTTGCAAGAACTGATACTATTAAAATTGTATTGGGAATTGCAATAAAATTAAAGTTGCTTATATGTATAATTGGTATAAAACCATTATTTCTTAATAGTGATATAGATGAGGAAGTCATTTTGAAACAACCCACAAGATACAAAATTTTAGGCAGAGAACAATTAGCATACAAAATGAAGAAACCTTGTGATGGGTTGAAGTAGGTCGCTTATATCTAGTAAGAAAGGATTGATAGTTATATTCTTAAGAAATATTTCAATAAAATTTAGTTAGAACAAAAACTGTATTCCACACATGTTGATAATGAAAAAATGGTATCAAAAAGATTTATAAAGTGAAGTTTTATAATCATATTTTAATGAAATATTAAAATAAATATTAGTTTCCAAAATATTTGCATGAAAACCTAGATTAACCTATTTAAAACAATTAGCTCTAGTTGCAAGAACTGATACTATTAAAATTGTATTGGGAATTGCAATAAAATTAAAGTTGCTTATATGTATAATTGGTATAAAACCATTATTTCTTAATAGTGATATAGATGAGGAAGTCATTTTGAAACAACCCACAAGATACAAAATTTTAGGCAGAGAACAATTAGCATACAAAATGAAGAAACCTTGTGATGGGTTGAAGTAGGTCGCTTATATCTAGTAAGAAAGGATTGATAGTTATATTCTTAAGAAATATTTCAATAAAATTTAGTTAGAACAAAAACTGTATTCCACACATGTTGATAATGAAAAAATGGTATCAAAAAGATTTATAAAGTGAAGTTTTATAATCATATTTTAATGAAATATTAAAATAAATATTAGTTTCCAAAATATTTGCATGAAAACCTAGATTAACCTATTTAAAACAATTAGCTCTAGTTGCAAGAACTGATACTATTAAAATTGTATTGGGAATTGCAATAAAATTAAAGTTGCTTATATGTATAATTGGTATAAAACCATTATTTCTTAATAGTGATATAGATGAGGAAGTCATTTTGAAACAACCCACAAGATACAAAATTTTAGGCAGAGAACAATTAGCATACAAAATGAAGAAACCTTGTGATGGGTTGAAGTAGGTCGCTTATATCTAGTAAGAAAGGATTGATAGTTATATTCTTAAGAAATATTTCAATAAAATTTAGTTAGAACAAAAACTGTATTCCACACATGTTGATAATGAAAAAATGGTATCAAAAAGATTTATAAAGTGAAGTTTTATAATCATATTTTAATGAAATATTAAAATAAATATTAGTTTCCAAAATATTTGCATGAAAACCTAGATTAACCTATTTAAAACAATTAGCTCTAGTTGCAAGAACTGATACTATTAAAATTGTATTGGGAATTGCAATAAAATTAAAGTTGCTTATATGTATAATTGGTATAAAACCATTATTTCTTAATAGTGATATAGATGAGGAAGTCATTTTGAAACAACCCACAAGATACAAAATTTTAGGCAGAGAACAATTAGCATACAAAATGAAGAAACCTTGTGATGGGTTGAAGTAGGTCGCTTATATCTAGTAAGAAAGGATTGATAGTTATATTCTTAAGAAATATTTCAATAAAATTTAGTTAGAACAAAAACTGTATTCCACACATGTTGATAATGAAAAAATGGTATCAAAAAGATTTATAAAGTGAAGTTTTATAATCATATTTTAATGAAATATTAAAATAAATATTAGTTTCCAAAATATTTGCATGAAAACCTAGATTAACCTATTTAAAACAATTAGCTCTAGTTGCAAGAACTGATACTATTAAAATTGTATTGGGAATTGCAATAAAATTAAAGTTGCTTATATGTATAATTGGTATAAAACCATTATTTCTTAATAGTGATATAGATGAGGAAGTCATTTTGAAACAACCCACAAGATACAAAATTTTAGGCAGAGAACAATTAGCATACAAAATGAAGAAACCTTGTGATGGGTTGAAGTAGGTCGCTTATATCTAGTAAGAAAGGATTGATAGTTATATTCTTAAGAAATATTTCAATAAAATTTAGTTAGAACAAAAACTGTATTCCACACATGTTGATAATGAAAAAATGGTATCAAAAAGATTTATAAAGTGAAGTTTTATAATCATATTTTAATGAAATATTAAAATAAATATTAGTTTCCAAAATATTTGCATGAAAACCTAGATTAACCTATTTAAAACAATTAGCTCTAGTTGCAAGAACTGATACTATTAAAATTGTATTGGGAATTGCAATAAAATTAAAGTTGCTTATATGTATAATTGGTATAAAACCATTATTTCTTAATAGTGATATAGATGAGGAAGTCATTTTGAAACAACCCACAAGATACAAAATTTTAGGCAGAGAACAATTAGCATACAAAATGAAGAAACCTTGTGATGGGTTGAAGTAGGTCGCTTATATCTAGTAAGAAAGGATTGATAGTTATATTCTTAAGAAATATTTCAATAAAATTTAGTTAGAACAAAAACTGTATTCCACACATGTTGATAATGAAAAAATGGTATCAAAAAGATTTATAAAGTGAAGTTTTATAATCATATTTTAATGAAATATTAAAATAAATATTAGTTTCCAAAATATTTGCATGAAAACCTAGATTAACCTATTTAAAACAATTAGCTCTAGTTGCAAGAACTGATACTATTAAAATTGTATTGGGAATTGCAATAAAATTAAAGTTGCTTATATGTATAATTGGTATAAAACCATTATTTCTTAATAGTGATATAGATGAGGAAGTCATTTTGAAACAACCCACAAGATACAAAATTTTAGGCAGAGAACAATTAGCATACAAAATGAAGAAACCTTGTGATGGGTTGAAGTAGGTCGCTTATATCTAGTAAGAAAGGATTGATAGTTATATTCTTAAGAAATATTTCAATAAAATTTAGTTAGAACAAAAACTGTATTCCACACATGTTGATAATGAAAAAATGGTATCAAAAAGATTTATAAAGTGAAGTTTTATAATCATATTTTAATGAAATATTAAAATAAATATTAGTTTCCAAAATATTTGCATGAAAACCTAGATTAACCTATTTAAAACAATTAGCTCTAGTTGCAAGAACTGATACTATTAAAATTGTATTGGGAATTGCAATAAAATTAAAGTTGCTTATATGTATAATTGGTATAAAACCAT
>NW_026730050.1:0-25000 GCF_030272615.1 Cryptomeria japonica
TCTACTGGTTATCACTCAACATGCCAACACACACATGCATCTCACTTCATACTGGTGATGTCATTGAGATTCTCAATAACTACTTGTCTTCCACCATGTCATTTTGACAAGTCTTCATGTTAATCTTCTCAATACCTTAATTGTATTTCACCATACCGCTACACTCTCCTTCATACCAAATGACATACCTCTACCAGTAGCCTGCTTGCAATACCGGTTGACATCAATGACAACTCAATGCCAACAATCTCCCCCTTTGGCATTGATGTCAACATCTTCTTTTCCGGTTTCTCTCCCCCTTTGACAACAATGGCGAAGGGAGCCTTAGCCTAACACCCATGATTTCTCCCTAGATGACATCCGGTTAAGACATACTCTCTCCCTGTGTCCATGCTTCATGATTCAAGAGTCATAAATTAGTGGCAAAGGTTGACTCTAATAGGATCCAGGAAGGAAAACTGAGAGCGGGTGGGGGGTGAATCAGTTGTTAATAAATTGCAACCCAAAACAAATTATTCCAACTTAAAACTCAGTGCTGGTAAAATAGATTAATAGTTATAGTATTACTGGTACAACTTAATGCATGAAATAGAAAGAGAAACAATATCCACGAAACATGACACATAGATTTTGACGTGGAAAACCTATAAGGGGAAAAACCATAGCGGGAAACCTTACCCAAAATCAGATGATACTACTGCAGATAGTAAGTGAATACAATAAAGGGGTTTGCACATGCAAAAAGGCCAACTTCCTAGAGCTCACTGCTCAATCACAAAATTAGGAGTCACACTGACTACACTATTGGATGGTTAAATCCAATAACAATGTACTGCTTCGCTTTAGCATCTTCAATGCTGGATTTAGTATTAGTTTAAGCTCTGTGCATGGGTACCTATGCCGTGGTACCACCAATACCCATCCCTATCTAAGGTGTCAGTGGAGGTAGAATATCATATCTCCTCCTCTCGGCGGGTCACCTGACATCCTCTATACCACCCACCGCCGCTAGCACTCCACCTACCCTACCAACACCACCAGCACCAAGAACAAGCCCTCCTCCTCTCCCTCTATCTACTCCTCTCCCCCTATCTCCCCCTCTGCCTCTATCTAATCCTCCTCCACCACCTCGTCCATCATCTCCACCTCCATCTGCTACCCCCTCTCCCTCCTCATCTCTTTGTTTGGCTCTCCCTTGCCTCTGTGGCTACTCATCCTCATCATCATCAAAGGTAGGTAGCATCTCTAGCGAATCAGATATACATGCCACTGCATGTGCCAAAAATTTTGCTGAAAACTCCTCTGTCATCCCCAAATCCACAACCCCAGCTCCATAATCCTAGATCTGTCTAGCCAACATCATATACTCCTCCACCACTGCTATTCTATGTAAAGTGGGTCCCCACTCTAGCAAATCCTATCTCTGGTGAGCATATAAACAAGATCCCTGTGGCATCCCCTGATGTCTTCCATACTGCCACAAAACACGACTGTGCAAGAATTGCTCAATAATAAAGGGCATCCGCTCGATCGGATATCTCAACATATAAACATAGGGAATCTCTAGCCCATCATCTGCCCACTCCTCACAACCCATGTATGGTCTCCAAATGACTATATCAATGTCACCCAGTACCCTCTGCCAATGCTCTAGTTTTCCCAGCTTTTGCTGGACAATTATACCTATATATCCATAAGCATATGCTCACCCAATTAGCCTATCCCTATCTGCAAGTGGCCTTGCTACAGGAATGTGCTCCCAAGCCCACACCTGTAGTAATGTCACCCCAGCTGATAAACTATTGTATCCTAGATACACCACCTGGTGAAGCTCTTTGTAAAGGTGGGCTAACATATAGGACCCCCATGCAAACTTGCATCCCTGCATGACCATATCCTCTAGCACCAATCCCCATCCCATGGCTAGTCCCTTCGACCTACGGTTGGGACACATAAATCCACTAAAGAAACATGCTAGTACCGATGGTAGTGGAGCATAATCAAAATCCATGAACTCCTTCCAAGGGATCTCTTATCCACTGATCTGATCATCTTGGAAGATGCGACAGAGAGCCTTTGTCCCACCCTCCTCAATCTGCTCGTATGACAACAAGGCCCCAAGTATAGGAATCTATAGAATCCAGTAACAGTCCTCTAGTGTGACTGTTATCTTGCCCGTAGCCAAGTGGAAGGTGTTCATATCACTGAGTCACCTCTCTACCAAAGCTGTTAGCAACCCTCAGTTAATGGTATACCGAGGCATGTCTAGTAAGGATGATAAACCACATCTCTCAATCACATCTCTGTCAGCCTATGGTAAGCGCGAAATCAATGACCATGGTCTCTGAAACCGCTCTCATGATTGAAGCACACCAAGCTCTTCCTGCAAAGCAACAAATGTCCATCATCAACTCCCACATCTATCCAATATATCCAATCAAAGAAAAATCAACTTGAAACAATGAAGCATCTCAAGAACACAACATTAATCAAAGACCCATATCACAAGGAAGATATTGAAAGCAACATCAAAGATCCATATTGAAAGCATCAAATCAAGACTCATATCAAAAATCTGACCCATTGTGTGGACCCAGGAGGCACCTCAGAGGGGGGGGGCTGAATAAGTTGACCATGAATTTTAACCCAAATATAACTTATTCAAAACTTGATACTTAATACCGGTAAACCAAACTGAATGCTGGTTAATAGATTAACAATTAATATTAATACCGGTGAAAATGCACAAAACAAAAAGAGATTTGTACGTGGAAACCCTGTAAGGGAAAAAACCATGGAGGGAAACCTTACCCACAATCAGATGATACTACTGCAGATAGTATGAGTATACATACGGGGTCTACACATGCAGAAAGGCCAACCACCTAGAGCTCACTGCTCAATCACAAAATAGGAGTCACACTGACTACAATTGGATGGTTAAATCCAATGATAATCTACTTCTCAAAGTAGCATCTCCAATGCTGGATTCAGTACCGGTTAAGCTCTGATAATCACCTTCAAACCTTCCTTGAACATTCTCTATGGTTTGCTCATATGATCTTCAATATTCACACATACCATGTTACAATACCATAACCTTACATACCATATACCATCTCCTTACATCTCATCAATTGAGATCTTACATATATACCAAAACCTAAGACCAAATTTGTAGGTCGGCTCACTAAGAATATTACAATAAAATCAATTAAAAATAAGTCAAGATGCAATGCATCATGTCAGCTCAATACTTTTACAACAATATTCAATTAATAAATCATCTCCATAACATGTCGTGCTGATCTGGAACAGATAATGCATACCGGTCCATAACCTCGACCAATTTGTTGGTAACAACAAATATGTCAACCCGATTAGACCATTAACCAAAACATCAAAACCAAGTATTCAAACCATGTCTTCGACATAACCAAGTGATCTCCAGATGATAACAAGTCATCCTTAGTGTCTTTGAACAATATAACCTATCGGTGAACAATATATTGGTGACTGTGCATATGTCATTGAACATGCCGGTGAACACAATGTGTCAGTTCAACATAACCAAAGATCTCCAAAAGGATAAGTATTGAAATCAATGAAAAAACTAATGGAACACATCCATAATACCAACACCCATATTGAAAATCAAAGGAACCATACCAAAAATCTGACCCATATCAAAAATCAAAGACCCATATCGAAAGCAACATCAAGAACCCATATCAAAAATCAAAGACCCATATTGCAAGCATGAAATTAGGAATCATATCAGAAATCAAGAAATCGGGACTCATATTGGACATCAAATTCATATCGCAAGGCAAAAATCAAAGATCCACATCAAACTCAAAATTAGGATCCTCATCAAAGCAATCAATCAACTTGGCACTCCATATCAAAAGCAATTTCAAAAGACTCCAAATCATCATATCAAAATCAGACATCATCACAACATGTAAAAAATTAGCTCAAGAGCCATCTTAGAACAATCAGTAGGTGCGTATCAACCCCTAAGCCATCTATCTCTTCTAACTTGACTCGCGATGCATTCTTCCAAGCCCTTTTCACCCATTTTGGACCCTATGTGCTAAACTAGGGCTCCTACGCGCTAAGCTGCTACTTATGCATTATCCTTTTCCTCCAATGCACTAGAAACTTTACTCTATGCACTAAAACCCCCTATGCGCTAACTGGCAACTCCATTGCGCTACCCTACTAACTGTATGCGCTAATTCCCCAACGCGCTACTCTATCTATCTTAAGCGCCCTCTTGCGGACCCTATGTGCTAAAACATGTGATGGGCTAACCTAACCTACTGATGCACTGTAGAAGGCTACTCAGACGCTAACCTACCTAGGTTTACTCTATGCGCTAACTTGTCTATTGTATGCGCTATGGAAATCACTCTATGCACTAAACTGGTAAATTTTAAACCAAAAAATTAAAAACTTTACTCTAGGTTTACTCTATGCACGTGGAAAGATTTGGACCACTTATAGGTGGACCATACACGATGGGCCTCCATTATCGATGGACCCGCTCAAGTTAGTGAGAGGCATATGGAACTGGCATTTTCATTAGAGCTCAAATGTCACAATCACAAGGAGAGAAATGTGCAAATGATAAGAATCAAATCGCTTTTTACTTTTTAATAGGGTAAAAGTAAACAAGGTTAATAAGTGGGGCATGACTTTTCCT
The DNA here is from genome assembly GCF_030272615.1 of Cryptomeria japonica. Taxonomy (NCBI): domain Eukaryota; kingdom Viridiplantae; phylum Streptophyta; class Pinopsida; order Cupressales; family Cupressaceae; genus Cryptomeria; species Cryptomeria japonica. Next base: position 4,709 of record NW_026730050.1, read on the forward strand.
TATTTTTTAATTTTTAACCTTATCAACATCATTATTAGGAGATGAATCAATCAATATGCATTCAACATAGTCAATATTCTCATATTGCAATCAATCTCGAAAATGTTCATCGACAAATTTTTCAAAAATCCTTGATTCATCTCTTGAGGGGGCATCATCAATATTGTTCATCAAATCTAGGGCATCATATTGACATTTCGATGCAAACATCATATCCAGCAATTTTCTTTGAATCAATATGTCCACACACGCCACTTCAAAGAGGGGCAAATGTAGACATAAAAATCTGACCACTTTCTTAAATGAATATTTAATATTCATTTTAACCCCATTCCTCTATTTAATTAATTTCTCCATATTCATCTATTTGATTAAATGAATTACTCAATTTATTTAATTAAGTTCACTTAAGCCCTTTTTTAGCCTTGATTAAATAAATCACTTTATTTAATTAAATCCCCTTTCCCCCTTTCTAATTAAATTTAAATTTAATTAAATTGATCCTTGCAAATAAATAAATGTAATTTATTTATTTAAAATCTCTCACTTGTATTTATGCAAGTTGCATCTATTTAGTTGAAATAAAGTAATTTTATTTTAATTAAAATTCCCTCCATCCACTTACATTTTCCTACATCTCCCACTTGCCTCCTAAAACCCTTCTAGATTCTTCTAATCACTTCAAATTTAGCCTAATCCATCTCCTAATTATTGTCACTATTAGATGCAATGACAGTCCCAAAGACACTGAGAGGGGGAGGTGAATCAGTGTCTAACCAGTTAATGGAATATTTGAACTTATTTACAACTTTGCAACTTAAATTAATGTACCGGTAAACAAGAAATAATGCAGTAAAGAGAAATAACAGAGACAACATAAATGCACACCATAACACAAGATATTTTGGCAAGGAAAACCGATGTGGGAAAAACCTTGGTAGGATTTGTGACCCACAATATTTACTCACTGGCCAATATGAATAAATATTACTTACATGGGCCTGCACATGCAAGAAGGCCAATAGCCTAGAGCTCACTTCTCAATAGAAGAGTCTCACTGACTACAAAATGAATAATTAAATCCAATACAATGTACTACTCAAAATAGCATCTCGAATGCTTGGTTCAGTACCAGTTTAAGCTCAGTCAGATACCTTAACCAAAAACCTTTCACTGTCTTTACATATACCAATAAAAATAATCACCTATCCTTCTCTATACAAAATGATCTATAAGATCTCATGCATATATGAGTCTTTATGATACATCATGTCGGCTTACAAATAATTAATTACATTTACAATATAATTCATATAAACCAAACTTTGTCTCATGTCGGTCTGAGAGCCAGTATACTTCATTGCCAATGTAATCTGGATGCCGATGAATGTGCCTGCCGGTGTATGATGTCTGCGATGTCAGTGCCTGTGTAGAAACCTGTTACCGATTGGTTGCCATCAATGACAACATCAACCATATTCTCATAGAGTGTACAATGCCAACAATCTCCCCCTTTGGCATTGATGGCAATACTCATGAGAAAAATCCAAAACTGTTATCAAAAAATGAAGTCCAAAATCTGATCCCAAAAAGAGTGTGCTCCCCTTCAGCAAGTGATCTCTTATGTGCATTTATTTTTCTCCATACTACTCCCGCTTTGACATCAATGGCAAAGGATGTCAAAAAGAATCAAAGAATACAAAAGTGCTACCTCATAGCCTATAACCGGTTTTGTACAAGTTGAAAAATGTCTGCTAAAATTAGATTTAGGCTCTGCATGAATTTGTTATTGTCAGAGATAATGGTTTTTGTTTGCTGGATCATGTCGGTCAGATAGTGCATTTGCTGCTCCGGTGACCGTTATCCTTGAATTATTGCCTTTGATAGCTCAACCCTCTTGAGTGATAAGACTGTCTAATCTTGGACCAAGTTTGCTTCTCAGTTCCCAAGCTTTTAACCTTATCCTTGCTTTCTCTTTCTCAAGTTTTTCTAACCTCTCCTCAAAAACTGCCATTTCCTGTTCAAAAACTAAGATACATCTTGAAGAACCTATCATATTGTCCACAACGTCATCTATCTCTTTCTGTGTCTTCTTAATTTCGTAATCAATATCTACAGTCAGGTGGTGAGGCTTGCAAGCTTCTCTATATAGCTCCTTATATTCCAAAATTGTTGAGTTAAGTATCGGTAATAGTGAATCCATGTGCTTAGTACAGTCTTTGATAGTTTTCTCAAAGAATTCACCTTTCTCTTTATCTACTCTTTCCTTTATGGTTTCCTCATTCATCTTATCTATAGTTAGAACATTTTTAGCAATAAATTTGGACAATGCGTCCAATTTACCTAAAAAATCCTCAATATGATCTATCTTACAGGTTGGTGCAATCATCTTCAAGATAGGTAATGTGTCATCAATAGCCTTAAATGCTAAGGCATTGCAATATGTTATCCTCTTAATAGAATAAAATAGAACATTTGTTACATTAGTGGGTCTAAATTCTCTAGTAGATGTGCTTGGTTGTGCAATAGATTTCCTTTCAACAAATACTTGTCTAATTACCTTCACTATTTCGTCCTTATTTCCATCAATTGCTTTCTCTTTATTTACATTTTCAACTGGTTTCTCTATTTGTGTTATTACCTCTGTTTCTTCTGGTTTTTTAGTCTGTGTAACTACCTCTGCAACTGTCGGTTTCTCTATCTCCAGTTTCTCAGTGTTAGTTACCTTATCATTTATCAGTTAATCAGTCTCTGGTTGCTTAGCTTGTGCCGGTATTTCAATGTTCTGAGAGTCAGCAGTGTGTGTCGATAACTCAGAGATCTCACTATTCTTAGCATCATCTGCCTTAACCATTGTAGTCTCTTTATCTATAACAATGTTAATATCTTGTGTATCTACATTCATAGTGAAAAGAATTCCCAAATCAGGGTTAGGGTCATCATGTGTAATTTCTTCAGTCTCCTTATCCAGTTGATTGTCTGTATGTACCAGTGTATCTTAAGCTAATGGTGGAGTATCCTGTGTTGGTGGAGGAATGTTATCTGTGACCTTTATAATAGGTATACTACCAATTTTGCTTTTACATTTGTCCTTCTAGTATACCTTAGCAAAAGATTTGCCCATTTTCTGTCTCTCTCTTTCCTCTTTCTTTTATTTTTCAACAAAGAATATGTCCCATTTGTCTCTAGTTTCATCAACAATCTCTTTCACTCTCCCAGCCATTAGGATAACCTCTCAGTGTCCACTCACAAAAACTGACCGATTTGCTTCAGAAATTAGTTCATCATTTTCCTCTTTAGAATTTACAGGATGCACTGCCAATAATGCTTCAACTTTTAACTTTTTGTCTTATTCCATCACTGATATTCTCTTAGCTTCTAATCTTAAATACAAGTCATTCGATGGATCATCTACAACTTCAATCAAAACCTTCTTATAGATGTCTAAATGCAAAATAATAGTAGCCTCTATAGTGTCCTTGTCAGAATCTTTGAATGAATAATACAATTTATTTGCATTGCAAAGATTAACATCTTGTGTTGTCTCATTTACCAGTTCCTTCGGTGTAAGGGTATTCAGTGTCTTAGGTTGTTGTTTCTTCTTTTAGATTAGTTTCTTCTTAGGCTCCCTTATAGCCTATTGCTTTTCCTTAATGTTCTAGCCTTTTTAGGAGAAGGAGAAGGTACTGGTGAGGGTTTTCTCTTCTTCCTCTCTACTCTTTTGAACTCAGCTGCTTTTCCACTGTTTGTATCTGAAGAAGTGACAACCAGTAAAACATGAGCTACCAGTTTCAGTCCTTCCAGTTCACTAGCAGATATACCACTCAAGTTCATTCCATTTTCCTTAACCTCCTTAGCCATCTTGGATGCATCTCTAATAAACTTATCTCTTCTTTTTCTCTACTTCTATATCGAAACAACACTCTCAATGGTCTTAGCATTACCAAAAATTTCTTCAGATGGTCCTTTAGGTGCATCAAGAAGTGTTTTAGCATATTATTCAAGAATATTTAGATCAAATTCATAACTCATTTCTATTATCCAAATAGTTCTAGGAGTAACAACTTCCATCCATGTTTCATCTCATTTGTTTACAAAGCAGATTTTCTTATCATACTTATCTACTATGCTCTGTGGTAACCTTTCTCTAGCTTTCATCTTAGTTTGGAAGTTTTTGAAGTAGTCTTCTGTAATGTTGTCACTATTAGAGCCCATACCAGTGATAGCTTCCATGATTTTCTTGCCTATCGGGATGTCATATCCAAAATCCTTATGACCAATGTCGGGTATCTATTTGGTGAAGTAAAGCATCAAACACACAAGTAGGTTGCCAAAACAGAATGTCCCCTTCTTGTCGCCCTTAATCTTTATCAGGTTATCAATTAGTTCATCCTTAATCCATTCACATATATCAATCCTAGCATTGTTCTTGACCATCTCATATGCACTATGAATACATAAGCTACAAGAAGACTTTAATCTATTTGTATGAGTTACTCTATAACCAAGTACCATGCTCACATATCTCACATTTGCATCAGTAATGTCATTAACCCTAAGAGATCTATCATTGGATGTAGCTCCGGTTAGGTCCATAAATCCCTTGTTAGGTATCTTCTTGGTTTTGTCGGGCCTACTACCGGTTGAGGGTAAACCAACAACTGCCTTGATTTCTTCCTTTGAGATTTTAAAAATAGAGTCTAGCCACATAAACTCTCCATGAACTCTGCTTAGTACAAGATGAACTACCTCCTTCAGAAATGCAGGTATGTTCAGTATTTCAATAAATCCTAGGTCTCCTACAATCTTGTGCTCCAGTTTAACCAAACCTTGCTCTTCAGTAATAACATCATTGTACATGTTTTTCAAATCATCAGACCCGAAATTTTCTATGTTGCAGTGAATGTAGATTCTAGGGTCTTTGGCAAAAGTGACTCCCTTCGGAATTTTTGAAAAGATCCAATAGAATCATCTTTTTTGGCAATTTCAGGGATAATCTTAAACACGGGCCTAGGGCACTTAATGTTTTCTAGCACAGTAGGGTTTGCAATAAACTCAGGTGCAGAAGATGAAGATACCATTTCGAAAGATAAATACCTCTTGCTTGAAATCCTTGGATGCCTGAAAAACACTTTGCTGCTTTGCCTTAGAATGCCTTTGCTCAATTTTTCACTCTCTGAATGCTTGGATTATTGGTGGATTGAAATGAGGGTTTTTTGATGCTTTATAACCAAAAAGTTCTTCAAAAACCACATTAAATGCTTGCCGGTTAAGTGAAATCTTAACACATCTGCCGGTAAAGAAGAAGTGTGTCCTCTTACCATCAACTGAGGGTAGAATGCATGATTTTCAACTTGTTGCCATACCCCCTAAGGATTATTCCTTAGTTAGATGAAGAATCTCCTACTGGTGGAGGGTTACTTTGTTCTACCGGTGCAAAGACAGATTCATCAACTCTCTGATCTCTCTTCTTAATCCATTGTTTTGAAAATTCTTGCTTTATTTCATTTACCTTTTCTTTTCCCTTCTCATTAGACCCTTTATTGTTCGTTGGTATAGTCTTTCTTCTACAAAAATTTTCAATATGTCCAATCTTGTTACATGCAGAACAAGTTACATAATTCTTCTAAATAGCTTTTCCATATCCTTGACCAGTTTGTGTTCTGCATTGATTTAATAAATGTCCAAATCTACCACAAACACAGCATTTCACATTCATTCTACAATTTTTTAAATTGTGACCAACTTTATTGCATTTGGAACAATGACCAGTGGGTGAGTTTGTATTATGATTATTTCTAAATATGCACTGATTTTCTCTATGACCAAATTTGTTGCAATTGAAACATTTCCCATTAAATTAATAAGCATTAGGTTGTGTTACCGGTTTACTATGATCTTGATTATTGTAGTCCTGGAATTTTCTCCAAGGTCAAATCCAAGTCCAATTATATCTCCATCAGGTTTTTGTCTTTTCAGCATGTCATCAAGTCTTTCTGAGCTTTTCTTGAATTTGTCTTTGTCTTCATTTGCAGTGATCAACTCATTTTAAAAAATGCCAATTTGTCTCCTAAGCTCCTCTTTATTATGTTGCATGTGAATCAAATATGTCTTTAGCATATCATTCTCATTAAAAAGTCTCAAAATTTTCATTTGCTCCATCATTAAGCCTCCTAGTCAAGTCTTCTTCATTCTTCTTTCTGTCTTCAATATCCTTACATAGCCTCATGGTTAAATCTTGCATTTCATTCCTCATGTTAGTGTTCTCTTGCCTCAACTTATCTGCAATATCACTAAGAGTTTCCTTTTCATTTTCTCATGAAGTTCCTTCCTCTTGTTTTGGGCTATAACCAGGTTCTCCTGAAGTTCTTTAGTAAATTCCTTAGAAGTCCTCAGATCATCTTCAAGTTTTATATTCTTCAATTTTTCTGCATGAAAATATTCAAGAGCTCCTTCCAACTGTTTTCTCAAACTCTCCATCAGTATTGGTTTCAGAATCTTCCTCAAGCTGTTAGGCTTTTGCAAATAGAGGACCAAGCTCTGATACCAATTATTAGATGCAATGACAGTCCCAAAGACACTGAGAGGGGGGGGGTGAATCAGTGTCTAACTGGTTAATGGAATATTTGAACTTATTCACAACTTTGCAACTTAATTTAATGTATTGGTAAACAAGAAATAATGCAGTAAAGAGAAATAACATAGACAACATAAATGCACATCATAACACAAGATATTTTAGCGAGGAAACTCAGTGTGGGAAAAACCTTAGTGGGATTTGTGACCCACAATATTTACTCATTGGCCAATATGAATAAATATTACTTACAACATGGGCCTGCACATGCAGGAAGACCAACACCCCAGAGCTCACTGCTCAATAAAAGAGTCTCACTGACTACAAAATGGATAATTAAATCCAATACAGTATACTACTCAAAATAGAATCTCTAATGCTTGGTTCAGTATTGATTTAAGCTTAGTCAGGTACCTTAACCAAAAACCTTTCGCTATCTTTACATATACCAATAATAATAATCACCTATCCTTCTCTATAGAAAATGATCTATAAGATTTCATACATATATGAGTCTTTACAATACATCATGTCAGCTTACAAATAATTAATTACATTTACAATACAATTCATATAAACAAAAAATTGTCTCATGTCGGCCTGAGAGCCGGTATACTTCATTGCCAGTGTAATCTGGATGTCAGTGAATGTGTTTGCCGGTGCCATTGCCTGCTAGTGTATGATGTCTGCAATGTTGGTGCCCTTGTAGAAACTTGTTACCAGTTGGTTGCCATCAATGACAGTCACAGTCCTAAGCAAAGGGAAGTCACTTCTCAAAGCCTCCAAAGTCTTTGAAAACCATTAAAGGCTTTATGTCTTCAACAAGTTAACCCTCAAATGCTTCTTAACCATTAATTGTTAACTCAACCTTCTTGCATGATTAAAGACTTTCTCTCTAACTCAACCCGCATCTAACCTAAGGGTCTCATCAAGCATTCATGTCTTTAACCTTGGTTATCCCTTTAACCATTGCACAAGATTTTACCCCTTGGGTAAAAGCTTTATCCAATGGATAACCCTAGTCTAACCTTAACCCTTACCTCCTAAAGTAACAATTGAATTAATCTAATACCTTTCAGATCTTGAGAAAATATTGCCTTATTGCAATTTCCATCTACAACCCTGATCTAAACTACTTATCAAATCCATGAACACATCCTACCACTCTACAATTCTACTCAAGCATTTTAATTGTCCCCTTCGATCAAAATAGGAATAGAAAGTACATACACCACAACAATGCACTAAATGAAAGAAATCGTTAATTACATTTCATTCAAAAAATGATAGAATTACACAATGGAGAGAAACAAATGAGAATTATATTTCCTTTTAAATCAACTTGCTATCTCTGGCATAAAGACCATTTACACATAACTCCTTCAAGAACCTATAAGAAAATATAGACACATGAATCTTATCTATTTCTTTCTAAAATCCTTATAATTGCTCACTTTCAACTAAGATTTTCTACAGGAACCTTATGACTCTGAGAATTTTTAAAATTACTAAGTACAAAGACCAAATTCAGAACCCTTTCTCTTGGCCTTGAATTCCCTTTTATAGAAATAAGGGAGTAGAAGAAGCTATAGGCCAGAAGAGACACCTGTCATTAAAAAATGTTCGGTTACTTATAATTCAGTTATTAAATATTCCATTTAAGGAATGTCACAACCAAGACCAAAATGTTCCAGTTTTTTTTCCAACTTCTCATCCAGTACAATTCTCTTTTTCTTGTCAATTCTTAGCTCACAATACCTTGCTATGTGACCAAAATTCTAAAACTTATAGCATTTCACATTAGCACTATAAGATGTACTCAATGCATTCTTGTACGACATTTGCATATTACTCCTAAATTCATAACTCTTGTGACCAAACTCATTGCAATTATAACATGTGACATTTCTACTTTGTAATGTAGCAAATGAGTTTCTACTCTCAAAACTAGGGTTGACACTCATTTTCTTGCAATATGCCATCCTATGACCGAACTTATTACACTAGTGACAATAACCATGAAAATTTGGAACATACCGGTTAGGTTGTCTTGAACCCGCAAACGACTGCCACACTGGGGGTCTTCCTTTCATACTTCTCACCCTTGTGAATCCTTCATGATAAATACTTGTATTTCTCCTTGGATTTGCATGTCGGTGCATTGAGTACGATCTCTGGTTCATTGATTGAGCATACTGGTTTGTGTGACAATTTTTAGCAGCATCTGCATATGTCTTCTTCTCTTCACCTTTATTTGAGGAAGTGAATTGTATCTCCTTATCAAATGTGTCTTTATTTTTTGAGCTTTGACCTTCTTGAAAACCTAAGTCACCAGTATCTTTGGATTGCTTCTGTTTTCTCAAAATCTTGTCCAGGGCTTCAGTGTTGCCTTCAAATTTGCTTCTCCCTATTATTTCTTCCTGACTTTTCGTTATATCCTTTCGAAGTTTCACTATTTTTACATCCAGATTCTGATGTTCCTTTTCCTTTTCACTCAAACCGGTACTGGTGACTCCACACATCCTCTTGGCCTCTTCCAACTAAAGTTTTAGATCTGTAATAGTTCTCTTGGACTCTTCAAGAGATTGCTCCAGCGATTCTTGTTCTTCAGCTGCAGCCTTTTTTACCTTCTTTAAGTCTCTTCTTGTTTTCTTTAGCTCATCTAGGGTACTAATGAGTTCTTCTTCAAAGTCTACTTCTCCTTCTTTCTCTTCTTCTTCTTCTTCAGGTACTGGTACCTCTTGAGCCATAAAAAGGTTTTCTTTGACTCCATATCCATTGCAATAGTCATCTGAGCCACTTTCCTCATCTGTGGTATCATCTTCATGTGTGTAAAGATTTCTCTGCTTCTTGTAGTCTTTTCTACCATGCCGGTAGACATTTTTCTTCCTATCCTTACTAAATGATCTACTACCATTTGATTGATCATCTTCATTCTTATCACCATAAGGACATTTAGCAACAAACTATCCAATCTTTCCATAGTTGAAACATTTCAAAGGCAAATTTCCTTTTTATTTGCCTAAACTTGTCTTGAGTCTTCTGACAAAGTTTGTCATGATGTCATCAGAGTCTTCACCGGTTGCATCATGAGATGATTCTTCTTTTCCTTTTCTTGAAGTCTTGAAAGAAGCTTCTTTCTTCACAACATCTGTACCAGCAGTCCTCATCTCATAAGCAGTTAGGGAGTCGTACAAGTCATCCATTGTAAAGACTTTCATATCTTTTGCTTCTTCTATTGCTGAGACATTTGTATCATACTTAGATGTAAGAGATCTAAGTGCTTTGTTCACTACCACCTCATATTTTATTTCTTCTCCAAGCCCTCTAATGGTATTTGTTATTTCATCAACCCTTTGGATATAGTCAGCTATCTTCTCTTCATCTTTCATCTTCAAACCCTCAAGCTGTGCTCTCAATGTCTACAACTTGGATTCCTTGACTTTAGCATTGCCTTCAAAAATCTTTTGCAACTTATCCCAAGTTTCCTTGGCAGAGGAGCAGTGCATGACTTTAACAAACTCATTATCAAACAACCTATTAAGAATGAAATTCTTAGCTTTAGCATTGTTCTCATAATCTCTCTTAGTATCTGGATCAGTAGGGGGATTATTAGGAACTGTATATCCATTTCAAACTGACATCCATACATCACAAAATAGAGAGGACAAATAGGTTTCCATTCTTCTACTCCAAAAGGAATAGTTGACACAATCAAACATAGGAGCTTTTGAGGAGGCGGATTCATTTCTTGCCATTGTGAGTACCTAGCAGGATCTACCCAAGCTAGAGAATGATTTTGATAAAATAGGGTAACTTGGCTTTGATACCAATTGTTGGACATAATGGATCACTCAGAGGGGGGTGAATAAGTGATTTAAACTCTTTTTCTTTAATAGAGAGATATCGGTAAAGTAGAGGACAAGTTGAATGCTAACCAGTAACTTAAAAAATGCAAGTAGAGTGTGTGAAAGGACTAGATAAAACATTAACATCACACATGAAGAAGAATACATCACACAATACCAGATCTATATGAGGAAAACCTAATGTGGGAAAAACCTCAGTGAAAATAGCTACAAATAAATTTTTGCAACCTTACAATATTCTCCTTTGTCAGTTTGTATTCTCTCCACCCAATCTGCAGCTTGACTTTGTTGATAACTTTTCTAAATCCACTCTCACAATGTCTTTTCATCTTCAACTCATACTTGATCACTCTTAATCAGGCATGACCTTTGTTGGTTTGTCACCTCTCTGATCAATGCACACTCTATTGTTCCCTACACCAGTTTATACTACTTCTCCTTCTCAGTCAAATCTTCACTTTGTAGCAACAAAAACAACAGTCTCAAGTCATCATATTTAAACTTGAGATTTCTTGCCAAGAGATAATTCAAACCAAGAGAGGTTAGGGTTTCCTTTACCTGACACAATCTGCATGAGATCTGATCCAGTCAGTCTTGGATCGATCACCTGTACTCCAGGAATGCATCTATACATGTTTTCCATTATCCAATGCATACTTTCTAAAGATAGCAATCTCGTACATGATTTTCTACCTTGAAATCTGCCGGCTCTTAAAAATTCACAACTGTTTCCTTCTCGAGTCACATCAGTCAGTTACAATCCCGTGATTTTTTGGCTATTTTATTAATGTCGACTAGCTGTTTCAACAACCATGTTGATGGAGGCTTCACTGACCTCTGTATGTTTGCCACCTCAGCTCCACATGGCATCATAAAGGTCAATCACTTATCTCATCAACACATAGTCGGTTCATACTTTAACATTCAACAAACTCATACTGGTACATGCCTTTACCAGTGAGACCTTCTCCTCCTGCTAACCGATAGTTCACACTTCACTAGTACAACATCTTCACCTCCGGTGATTTGTGATTACTCTAACATTCTGTCTCTTCATCATAAATAGGTAGCCAAATGCCAGACCGATTTAAGCTCTACTGGTTATCACTCAACATGCCAACACACACATGCATCTCACTTCATACTGGTGATGTCATTGAGATTCTCAATAACTACTTGTCTTCCACCATGTCATTTTGACAAGTCTTCATGTTAATCTTCTCAATACCTTAATTGTATTTCACCATACCGCTACACTCTCCTTCATACCAAATGACATACCTCTACCAGTAGCCTGCTTGCAATACCGGTTGACATCAATGACAACTCAATGCCAACAATCTCCCCCTTTGGCATTGATGTCAACATCTTCTTTTCCGGTTTCTCTCCCCCTTTGACAACAATGGCGAAGGGAGCCTTAGCCTAACACCCATGATTTCTCCCTAGATGACATCCGGTTAAGACATACTCTCTCCCTGTGTCCATGCTTCATGATTCAAGAGTCATAAATTAGTGGCAAAGGTTGACTCTAATAGGATCCAGGAAGGAAAACTGAGAGCGGGTGGGGGGTGAATCAGTTGTTAATAAATTGCAACCCAAAACAAATTATTCCAACTTAAAACTCAGTGCTGGTAAAATAGATTAATAGTTATAGTATTACTGGTACAACTTAATGCATGAAATAGAAAGAGAAACAATATCCACGAAACATGACACATAGATTTTGACGTGGAAAACCTATAAGGGGAAAAACCATAGCGGGAAACCTTACCCAAAATCAGATGATACTACTGCAGATAGTAAGTGAATACAATAAAGGGGTTTGCACATGCAAAAAGGCCAACTTCCTAGAGCTCACTGCTCAATCACAAAATTAGGAGTCACACTGACTACACTATTGGATGGTTAAATCCAATAACAATGTACTGCTTCGCTTTAGCATCTTCAATGCTGGATTTAGTATTAGTTTAAGCTCTGTGCATGGGTACCTATGCCGTGGTACCACCAATACCCATCCCTATCTAAGGTGTCAGTGGAGGTAGAATATCATATCTCCTCCTCTCGGCGGGTCACCTGACATCCTCTATACCACCCACCGCCGCTAGCACTCCACCTACCCTACCAACACCACCAGCACCAAGAACAAGCCCTCCTCCTCTCCCTCTATCTACTCCTCTCCCCCTATCTCCCCCTCTGCCTCTATCTAATCCTCCTCCACCACCTCGTCCATCATCTCCACCTCCATCTGCTACCCCCTCTCCCTCCTCATCTCTTTGTTTGGCTCTCCCTTGCCTCTGTGGCTACTCATCCTCATCATCATCAAAGGTAGGTAGCATCTCTAGCGAATCAGATATACATGCCACTGCATGTGCCAAAAATTTTGCTGAAAACTCCTCTGTCATCCCCAAATCCACAACCCCAGCTCCATAATCCTAGATCTGTCTAGCCAACATCATATACTCCTCCACCACTGCTATTCTATGTAAAGTGGGTCCCCACTCTAGCAAATCCTATCTCTGGTGAGCATATAAACAAGATCCCTGTGGCATCCCCTGATGTCTTCCATACTGCCACAAAACACGACTGTGCAAGAATTGCTCAATAATAAAGGGCATCCGCTCGATCGGATATCTCAACATATAAACATAGGGAATCTCTAGCCCATCATCTGCCCACTCCTCACAACCCATGTATGGTCTCCAAATGACTATATCAATGTCACCCAGTACCCTCTGCCAATGCTCTAGTTTTCCCAGCTTTTGCTGGACAATTATACCTATATATCCATAAGCATATGCTCACCCAATTAGCCTATCCCTATCTGCAAGTGGCCTTGCTACAGGAATGTGCTCCCAAGCCCACACCTGTAGTAATGTCACCCCAGCTGATAAACTATTGTATCCTAGATACACCACCTGGTGAAGCTCTTTGTAAAGGTGGGCTAACATATAGGACCCCCATGCAAACTTGCATCCCTGCATGACCATATCCTCTAGCACCAATCCCCATCCCATGGCTAGTCCCTTCGACCTACGGTTGGGACACATAAATCCACTAAAGAAACATGCTAGTACCGATGGTAGTGGAGCATAATCAAAATCCATGAACTCCTTCCAAGGGATCTCTTATCCACTGATCTGATCATCTTGGAAGATGCGACAGAGAGCCTTTGTCCCACCCTCCTCAATCTGCTCGTATGACAACAAGGCCCCAAGTATAGGAATCTATAGAATCCAGTAACAGTCCTCTAGTGTGACTGTTATCTTGCCCGTAGCCAAGTGGAAGGTGTTCATATCACTGAGTCACCTCTCTACCAAAGCTGTTAGCAACCCTCAGTTAATGGTATACCGAGGCATGTCTAGTAAGGATGATAAACCACATCTCTCAATCACATCTCTGTCAGCCTATGGTAAGCGCGAAATCAATGACCATGGTCTCTGAAACCGCTCTCATGATTGAAGCACACCAAGCTCTTCCTGCAAAGCAACAAATGTCCATCATCAACTCCCACATCTATCCAATATATCCAATCAAAGAAAAATCAACTTGAAACAATGAAGCATCTCAAGAACACAACATTAATCAAAGACCCATATCACAAGGAAGATATTGAAAGCAACATCAAAGATCCATATTGAAAGCATCAAATCAAGACTCATATCAAAAATCTGACCCATTGTGTGGACCCAGGAGGCACCTCAGAGGGGGGGGGCTGAATAAGTTGACCATGAATTTTAACCCAAATATAACTTATTCAAAACTTGATACTTAATACCGGTAAACCAAACTGAATGCTGGTTAATAGATTAACAATTAATATTAATACCGGTGAAAATGCACAAAACAAAAAGAGATTTGTACGTGGAAACCCTGTAAGGGAAAAAACCATGGAGGGAAACCTTACCCACAATCAGATGATACTACTGCAGATAGTATGAGTATACATACGGGGTCTACACATGCAGAAAGGCCAACCACCTAGAGCTCACTGCTCAATCACAAAATAGGAGTCACACTGACTACAATTGGATGGTTAAATCCAATGATAATCTACTTCTCAAAGTAGCATCTCCAATGCTGGATTCAGTACCGGTTAAGCTCTGATAATCACCTTCAAACCTTCCTTGAACATTCTCTATGGTTTGCTCATATGATCTTCAATATTCACACATACCATGTTACAATACCATAACCTTACATACCATATACCATCTCCTTACATCTCATCAATTGAGATCTTACATATATACCAAAACCTAAGACCAAATTTGTAGGTCGGCTCACTAAGAATATTACAATAAAATCAATTAAAAATAAGTCAAGATGCAATGCATCATGTCAGCTCAATACTTTTACAACAATATTCAATTAATAAATCATCTCCATAACATGTCGTGCTGATCTGGAACAGATAATGCATACCGGTCCATAACCTCGACCAATTTGTTGGTAACAACAAATATGTCAACCCGATTAGACCATTAACCAAAACATCAAAACCAAGTATTCAAACCATGTCTTCGACATAACCAAGTGATCTCCAGATGATAACAAGTCATCCTTAGTGTCTTTGAACAATATAACCTATCGGTGAACAATATATTGGTGACTGTGCATATGTCATTGAACATGCCGGTGAACACAATGTGTCAGTTCAACATAACCAAAGATCTCCAAAAGGATAAGTATTGAAATCAATGAAAAAACTAATGGAACACATCCATAATACCAACACCCATATTGAAAATCAAAGGAACCATACCAAAAATCTGACCCATATCAAAAATCAAAGACCCATATCGAAAGCAACATCAAGAACCCATATCAAAAATCAAAGACCCATATTGCAAGCATGAAATTAGGAATCATATCAGAAATCAAGAAATCGGGACTCATATTGGACATCAAATTCATATCGCAAGGCAAAAATCAAAGATCCACATCAAACTCAAAATTAGGATCCTCATCAAAGCAATCAATCAACTTGGCACTCCATATCAAAAGCAATTTCAAAAGACTCCAAATCATCATATCAAAATCAGACATCATCACAACATGTAAAAAATTAGCTCAAGAGCCATCTTAGAACAATCAGTAGGTGCGTATCAACCCCTAAGCCATCTATCTCTTCTAACTTGACTCGCGATGCATTCTTCCAAGCCCTTTTCACCCATTTTGGACCCTATGTGCTAAACTAGGGCTCCTACGCGCTAAGCTGCTACTTATGCATTATCCTTTTCCTCCAATGCACTAGAAACTTTACTCTATGCACTAAAACCCCCTATGCGCTAACTGGCAACTCCATTGCGCTACCCTACTAACTGTATGCGCTAATTCCCCAACGCGCTACTCTATCTATCTTAAGCGCCCTCTTGCGGACCCTATGTGCTAAAACATGTGATGGGCTAACCTAACCTACTGATGCACTGTAGAAGGCTACTCAGACGCTAACCTACCTAGGTTTACTCTATGCGCTAACTTGTCTATTGTATGCGCTATGGAAATCACTCTATGCACTAAACTGGTAAATTTTAAACCAAAAAATTAAAAACTTTACTCTAGGTTTACTCTATGCACGTGGAAAGATTTGGACCACTTATAGGTGGACCATACACGATGGGCCTCCATTATCGATGGACCCGCTCAAGTTAGTGAGAGGCATATGGAACTGGCATTTTCATTAGAGCTCAAATGTCACAATCACAAGGAGAGAAATGTGCAAATGATAAGAATCAAATCGCTTTTTACTTTTTAATAGGGTAAAAGTAAACAAGGTTAATAAGTGGGGCATGACTTTTCCTTATTTTTTAATTTTTAACCTTATCAACATCATTATTAGGAGATGAATCAATCAATATGCATTCAACATAGTCAATATTCTCATATTGCAATCAATCTCGAAAATGTTCATCGACAAATTTTTCAAAAATCCTTGATTCATCTCTTGAGGGGGCATCATCAATATTGTTCATCAAATCTAGGGCATCATATTGACATTTCGATGCAAACATCATATCCAGCAATTTTCTTTGAATCAATATGTCCACACACGCCACTTCAAAGAGGGGCAAATGTAGACATAAAAATCTGACCACTTTCTTAAATGAATATTTAATATTCATTTTAACCCCATTCCTCTATTTAATTAATTTCTCCATATTCATCTATTTGATTAAATGAATTACTCAATTTATTTAATTAAGTTCACTTAAGCCCTTTTTTAGCCTTGATTAAATAAATCACTTTATTTAATTAAATCCCCTTTCCCCCTTTCTAATTAAATTTAAATTTAATTAAATTGATCCTTGCAAATAAATAAATGTAATTTATTTATTTAAAATCTCTCACTTGTATTTATGCAAGTTGCATCTATTTAGTTGAAATAAAGTAATTTTATTTTAATTAAAATTCCCTCCATCCACTTACATTTTCCTACATCTCCCACTTGCCTCCTAAAACCCTTCTAGATTCTTCTAATCACTTCAAATTTAGCCTAATCCATCTCCTAATTATTGTCACTATTAGATGCAATGACAGTCCCAAAGACACTGAGAGGGGGAGGTGAATCAGTGTCTAACCAGTTAATGGAATATTTGAACTTATTTACAACTTTGCAACTTAAATTAATGTACCGGTAAACAAGAAATAATGCAGTAAAGAGAAATAACAGAGACAACATAAATGCACACCATAACACAAGATATTTTGGCAAGGAAAACCGATGTGGGAAAAACCTTGGTAGGATTTGTGACCCACAATATTTACTCACTGGCCAATATGAATAAATATTACTTACATGGGCCTGCACATGCAAGAAGGCCAATAGCCTAGAGCTCACTTCTCAATAGAAGAGTCTCACTGACTACAAAATGAATAATTAAATCCAATACAATGTACTACTCAAAATAGCATCTCGAATGCTTGGTTCAGTACCAGTTTAAGCTCAGTCAGATACCTTAACCAAAAACCTTTCACTGTCTTTACATATACCAATAAAAATAATCACCTATCCTTCTCTATACAAAATGATCTATAAGATCTCATGCATATATGAGTCTTTATGATACATCATGTCGGCTTACAAATAATTAATTACATTTACAATATAATTCATATAAACCAAACTTTGTCTCATGTCGGTCTGAGAGCCAGTATACTTCATTGCCAATGTAATCTGGATGCCGATGAATGTGCCTGCCGGTGTATGATGTCTGCGATGTCAGTGCCTGTGTAGAAACCTGTTACCGATTGGTTGCCATCAATGACAACATCAACCATATTCTCATAGAGTGTACAATGCCAACAATCTCCCCCTTTGGCATTGATGGCAATACTCATGAGAAAAATCCAAAACTGTTATCAAAAAATGAAGTCCAAAATCTGATCCCAAAAAGAGTGTGCTCCCCTTCAGCAAGTGATCTCTTATGTGCATTTATTTTTCTCCATACTACTCCCGCTTTGACATCAATGGCAAAGGATGTCAAAAAGAATCAAAGAATACAAAAGTGCTACCTCATAGCCTATAACCGGTTTTGTACAAGTTGAAAAATGTCTGCTAAAATTAGATTTAGGCTCTGCATGAATTTGTTATTGTCAGAGATAATGGTTTTTGTTTGCTGGATCATGTCGGTCAGATAGTGCATTTGCTGCTCCGGTGACCGTTATCCTTGAATTATTGCCTTTGATAGCTCAACCCTCTTGAGTGATAAGACTGTCTAATCTTGGACCAAGTTTGCTTCTCAGTTCCCAAGCTTTTAACCTTATCCTTGCTTTCTCTTTCTCAAGTTTTTCTAACCTCTCCTCAAAAACTGCCATTTCCTGTTCAAAAACTAAGATACATCTTGAAGAACCTATCATATTGTCCACAACGTCATCTATCTCTTTCTGTGTCTTCTTAATTTCGTAATCAATATCTACAGTCAGGTGGTGAGGCTTGCAAGCTTCTCTATATAGCTCCTTATATTCCAAAATTGTTGAGTTAAGTATCGGTAATAGTGAATCCATGTGCTTAGTACAGTCTTTGATAGTTTTCTCAAAGAATTCACCTTTCTCTTTATCTACTCTTTCCTTTATGGTTTCCTCATTCATCTTATCTATAGTTAGAACATTTTTAGCAATAAATTTGGACAATGCGTCCAATTTACCTAAAAAATCCTCAATATGATCTATCTTACAGGTTGGTGCAATCATCTTCAAGATAGGTAATGTGTCATCAATAGCCTTAAATGCTAAGGCATTGCAATATGTTATCCTCTTAATAGAATAAAATAGAACATTTGTTACATTAGTGGGTCTAAATTCTCTAGTAGATGTGCTTGGTTGTGCAATAGATTTCCTTTCAACAAATACTTGTCTAATTACCTTCACTATTTCGTCCTTATTTCCATCAATTGCTTTCTCTTTATTTACATTTTCAACTGGTTTCTCTATTTGTGTTATTACCTCTGTTTCTTCTGGTTTTTTAGTCTGTGTAACTACCTCTGCAACTGTCGGTTTCTCTATCTCCAGTTTCTCAGTGTTAGTTACCTTATCATTTATCAGTTAATCAGTCTCTGGTTGCTTAGCTTGTGCCGGTATTTCAATGTTCTGAGAGTCAGCAGTGTGTGTCGATAACTCAGAGATCTCACTATTCTTAGCATCATCTGCCTTAACCATTGTAGTCTCTTTATCTATAACAATGTTAATATCTTGTGTATCTACATTCATAGTGAAAAGAATTCCCAAATCAGGGTTAGGGTCATCATGTGTAATTTCTTCAGTCTCCTTATCCAGTTGATTGTCTGTATGTACCAGTGTATCTTAAGCTAATGGTGGAGTATCCTGTGTTGGTGGAGGAATGTTATCTGTGACCTTTATAATAGGTATACTACCAATTTTGCTTTTACATTTGTCCTTCTAGTATACCTTAGCAAAAGATTTGCCCATTTTCTGTCTCTCTCTTTCCTCTTTCTTTTATTTTTCAACAAAGAATATGTCCCATTTGTCTCTAGTTTCATCAACAATCTCTTTCACTCTCCCAGCCATTAGGATAACCTCTCAGTGTCCACTCACAAAAACTGACCGATTTGCTTCAGAAATTAGTTCATCATTTTCCTCTTTAGAATTTACAGGATGCACTGCCAATAATGCTTCAACTTTTAACTTTTTGTCTTATTCCATCACTGATATTCTCTTAGCTTCTAATCTTAAATACAAGTCATTCGATGGATCATCTACAACTTCAATCAAAACCTTCTTATAGATGTCTAAATGCAAAATAATAGTAGCCTCTATAGTGTCCTTGTCAGAATCTTTGAATGAATAATACAATTTATTTGCATTGCAAAGATTAACATCTTGTGTTGTCTCATTTACCAGTTCCTTCGGTGTAAGGGTATTCAGTGTCTTAGGTTGTTGTTTCTTCTTTTAGATTAGTTTCTTCTTAGGCTCCCTTATAGCCTATTGCTTTTCCTTAATGTTCTAGCCTTTTTAGGAGAAGGAGAAGGTACTGGTGAGGGTTTTCTCTTCTTCCTCTCTACTCTTTTGAACTCAGCTGCTTTTCCACTGTTTGTATCTGAAGAAGTGACAACCAGTAAAACATGAGCTACCAGTTTCAGTCCTTCCAGTTCACTAGCAGATATACCACTCAAGTTCATTCCATTTTCCTTAACCTCCTTAGCCATCTTGGATGCATCTCTAATAAACTTATCTCTTCTTTTTCTCTACTTCTATATCGAAACAACACTCTCAATGGTCTTAGCATTACCAAAAATTTCTTCAGATGGTCCTTTAGGTGCATCAAGAAGTGTTTTAGCATATTATTCAAGAATATTTAGATCAAATTCATAACTCATTTCTATTATCCAA
>NW_026730051.1:0-25000 GCF_030272615.1 Cryptomeria japonica
TACTTCCTCATCAAGATCCCATTCAAAAATGCACATTTAACATCCATCTGATAAACTTTGTAGTTGTTATAACCAACATAGGCAAGAAATAATCTTACAGCTTTAATCCTAGCTATCGGTGCAAAAGTCTCTCCATAATTAATTCCTTCCTTCTGAGAATATCCTTTACAAACCAATCTATCCTTATTCCATATAACTTGACCATCATTATTCAATTTATTCCTAAAAACCCATTTAGTTCCAATAACATTTTTATTTTCAGGATGAGGAACCAAAGTCCATGTGTTATTTTACTCAATTTGATCCAATTCTTCTTCCATAGCCTTTAACCAATGTTCATCTTTAGATGCCTCAATTACTGATACTGGTTCAACTTGTGAAATTAAATATACCTCATTAGTTTCTAGTCTTCTTCTTGTCATCACTCTATTGTTCTTATCCGCAATGATTTGATCTTCAGAATGATTCAATCTTACATACCTAGGAGTCTTCTGACTCTATTCCTCTTCCCTATTCTTCAGTTTCTGTAGAATTCTCTGATGTTTCCATAGTAACTAGTTCAACTCTCTATTCTGGTAAAGGTGCTGTTGGTTTAGATATAATCATTTCCACTGTCGGTTCCTTCTCATAAACTCCGATTTGACTTTTGTTCAAGTTATCTACTTTGACATTAGCACTCTCCACAATTATCTGCAATCTCTTGTTATATCATCTATATGCTTTGCTTTCATTAGAATAACCAAGAATTATGATTTTATCACTTCTAGGATCAAATTTCCCAATAGTATCATCTCTCCTGATATAGCATTTACTACCAAAAATTCTGAAATACTTAACTGTAGGTGTATTGCCTAGCCATAATTCATACGGTGTCTTGCCGGTTTCTCTTTTGATATGTACTCTATTGAATGTATAAACCGTTGTACTCACAACTTCTCTCCAATAGATATGAGGTAGATTATCTTCCATCATCATTGTTCTAGCAACATCCAAGATAGTTTTGTTTTTCCTTTCCACAACTCCATTCTACTGAGGTGTTTGAGGAGCATAAAATTGTCTTCTTATACCATGCTTGTCACAAAAGTTATTAAACTCACCGGATGTGAATTCTCCACCATGATATGATCTCAAACATTTAATCTTCAATCCTGTCTCAGTTTCCACTTTAACCTTAAAGATTTAAAACTTTTCAAATGCTTCAAATTTTTCTCTCAAAAAAGTAACCCACATCATTTTAGAATAATCATCAATGATTAGCATGAAATATCTATCACCATGAATTTTTTTAACTCTAGTAGGGCCACACAAATAAATATGAATAAGATCAAGAACATCATTTGATTTATCTTGTATACTCCTAAAAGAGTTTCAGACCTGTTTACCCATTTGATATTCTTTACATATCGGATTATAGGGCTTCATAATCTTAGGTATATCCCTAACTGCCTTAGTTGAACTAATCTTCACAATGCAATCAAAATTCACATGACACAACCTTTTATTCCATAGCCAACTCTCATTAGTCTGTGAAATCAAACATGTCTTCTCACCAGAGTTTAAATGAAATATGTTACCTTTTGTCTGTGTATCGATTGCAATCTCCAAGCCAAATCTGTTAATGATTTTGTATTTGTTGTCCTTGAATTGTATTTGAAATCCCTTATCTACCAATTGTCCTACACTCTGAAGATTATGCTTCAAACCTTCAACATAATAACCATTGTCAGTATTGTTCTTACCATCCAATGATATAGTTCCTTTTCCTTTGATCAGACATGCCTTGTCATCTCCAAATCTAACTAGTCCACCATCAAATTCTTGCAAAGACAGAAACTTCCCTTTATCTCCAGTCACATGATGTGAACAACCACTATCAATTACCCATTCATCCTTGTCCTGAATTTTAACAACAAGTGAATTCTCCTCAGGTACATTCTCTTCCAGTGCCGGATCATCTTTCTTGATAGCCAAGAATACCCATTCCTTCCCATTGCCGGATCCACTAGCAGAGTCTTCTACTGGTTCATTATTTGAATCAGTAATGTTGTCCTCATCCGCTATGTAGCATGATTTGTCTCTATTTTTCTTGAATCTATACTTGTTCTGATATCCAGGGTTAGGCTTAAAATATCTTTTAACTCTTTCTTAAAATTTTGAATTCCTTTCAGGACATCTAGATGCAAAATGACCAATCTTATTACATGCAAAACATTTAAAAGGTGTTTTTCCTTCGTACTTACTTCCTACTGGTCCTTTTGGTACTATTCTAGAAAATAGTGCTTCAAGTTGCTCAAACTCATCATCTTCTCTCTTCATATCTTCTAATTCCTTTGCTTATAAAGATTTGTATTCTTTCTTACCGATTGCATATGTAGATGCATGAAAAGTAGGTTCAATCTTCACAGCTCCAGAAGGTCCAAATTCCTCAAGCTCAAAAGAAGATAGTTTTCCAACCAAGGTATCTTTGTTGACAGATGTATTAGCCACTGTTCTCAACTTATTAATAGCAGTAGCCTTCATTTTGTAAGCTGGTGGTAGGGCTCTCAGGACTTTAGAAACAATTTCATCTTCACTGAGAGTTCCACCACAACATTGAATTTCCATAACAATCTCATTTACCTTTTTCATGAATGCAATAATCCTTTCATCTTCTTCCATCTTTAGGTTTTCATATCTCACTCGGTAACCATAAAGTTTAGCAATCTTCACTGTAGGGTCACTTTCATTAAGAGTCTCCAACTTATCCCATATAGCCTTTTCAGATGATTTGTCTATTAATCCCATTATTTGCTGATCAGAAAGTGCATAAAGAGGGCTTCTCTTTCTCTACAATCATTCTCAAGCTCTTTGTCCAGGTTAGCTAGAGGAGGATTGCCAGATCCTGGATTAAAGGGTGTGACACCGTTCTATGTGATCTCCCAAATCTCCTTGCCAAGACATCTCAGATGAGTCTCCATCTGAATCTTCCATACTGCGTAATTTGTTCCATCAAGCCTCAGAATATACCTTCAAAAGATAGGTCTCCAAAAGAACTAGATGAACTTGAACTATTAGTTGCCATAGGATCTTCCGCAAGTGGTTAAGCTTTCTACAGAGAGGACCAATGCTCTGATACCAATTGTTAGATAGTTCAGATAACCTGAAGATAACTGAGAGGGGGGGTGGGGGGTGAATCAATTGTCACAGATTACCAAAAGCATTAGCAATTTAAACTTTAATACCGAAACCCAAAACAATAATACTAGAATAGTAGTTAATCCAATTAAGCATAAACAATAATTACAGAATAAAAGCCATCCACACAACACCAAGATTTGTAAGTGGAAAACCCGGTAAAGGGAAAAACCACGGTGGGAAGCCTACCCACAGTTAGATAATACTTTTGCAGTAAGTATGTGAATTTTAATGAAGGGGCCTACACTTGCAGGAAGGCCAATAGCCTAGAGCACACTACTCATCACAAAAGGAGTCTCATTGACTACATACAAATCCATACTACAATCCGAAGAATTGTTGAACTGCAAAAGATAGCATCTCCTGTGCCCAAGTACAGTTCCGGTTAAGCTCAATACCAAAGGACTAAATCCTCTTACATAAACCCAATTCGATCTCCAATGATCGACCAACTCCTCTGCCTAAATGATAATACATTATTTGCACATTACATTTCTTGACCATGACCTCTTACATTAACCACGATGATCTACAATGAGATCTTACATCTATTTATACAAACCCTCGACCATAAACAATCAAGTCATCCACCAGACAATAAACCGATTACATAAATAGAAACCATGTCAGCCTTAGACCAAACAGGCAAATAACAACACATAAGACATTCCAAAAATACAATAATAGGTCCTATCCACATGTTACATTAAAGCCGATCCATAACCTAGATCAACCGGGACCAAGTATAGGTCCACACAACACATCAATGATCTCCAACTACCAAATCTTGAACATGATCACCAACAACATCCTGAAACTCCATCAGAAGCTGCACCAAAACCACTTATGCAATTCATCAAAGATCTCCACCAAAAGCTTTGTCGATGAAACCCTCACCAGAACCAGAAACCAATCTCTTAAGCAAGCATGATAGCATCCAATCACCAGACCAAAACCAACTGACCAAATATGAGTATAAGTATCATGCACAAGCCAATTCCATCACTAGATTGTACTGGAGCCTACTGGATCATACCAGATCCAAGTTAACCAGAAACCACTTAACCTATCGGGACCAGAAGGGTGCCAGTAAAGCATCCAAATAGCTAGTGTTGACATCAATGACAAAACATCAATGCAACACATTAATCAATTCCACGAAATGACCAACAATGGCATTAGATGCTGTTGAGGGGGGGGGCAATGTATATCAAAGTCACACATTAGTCTACCATTAGGAAGGTCTAAAAACAAACATAGATCAAACATTTAGAAAAAAAAACGTCATAAAGATGAAACTTATATATGGCCTCACTCTTAGCTATGAATGAATATATACCTTATATTGTACATTTGTTCAAGTGATTCTAATTTCTTTCTAGGAAGTAATATTCACATGCCACTAAAAGGTTTTCTTAACCCATAATTTCTTTTGGATAATTAAGTTATTGTGTGGGGTAGAAAAAATTAAATGACATATGCATATGACTTCTTGGAATAAAATTAGAAGCCTTAGATAAGAGAGGAAATTGATGGTTAGAAATGAATTTTTATTTCCTTACATAATTCAAGAACGAAAAAAATCTTATATATTAAGTAATATAGGCTGATTTAGTTTATGTATAATATTTGTAGGTAGCGTATGAAATGATGTAAATGTGGCCCAATCTATTTATATAAAATCTCTCCAAAATATATTTTTTCTTATAGATACATGTTGTGATCACATGATTACCAATGAGATTAAAATAAGGGAACAAATATTTAAAAATTATTTATAATAAAATAATATTCCCAAGCTAGATGACCAAATAGATAAATGTTTTCATAGCTATGACTAAACTATAGCTATCAAAAGTTTAATTTCTTATTTGTGTAAACATAGAAAAATAGTTTTTACTCCTCACATATGTGCTACCTATATTCTTTGTATAGTCAAATTCAAGGATTCATATGCCTAGATTAAAATGGAGGCCATGATAAAAATGAGAGAAAGGAGAATACAAACATTACAACACAATATTGATGTCATATTCAATAGTCTTGTTTTCATTGCATGATTTTGAGGTTTGTCTATATATTAGTCTCCATCGAAAGACCACAACACACCTCTTGAAAGTCCAATTATATATGTATGAATTCTAATTGAAAAATCCTACAAAATTACAATTTCAAAATGAATGTGCTCCAAAATTAAGTGAGAATTAATATTAATAAAAATATCACTCCTAAAACAAGGAAAATTTTAATAGTAATGGAAAATGTGATTTGGATGTGTAATATGTGTATTATAAATTTTATGTTATTAGACTCAAATCACACATTGTTTACTATGACAAAATAAATTTTTTTAGAAGTTCAATAACAACATGACTAGGTGAATAAGATAATGCTATACTTTTTGTAGAAATACAATGATTTAGTTGCTCTATAATATTTTCTATTCACTAAAAAATTAAGGCCCTTATTTGAAACATTTACTAATTGCTAAACAAGACACTAAATGAACTCTATGCATTTATTTATTTTTCCCTTAGAAAAGGGGCAATTCTAAATTAATACTAGTAATAGAAGTATAGTTAGTCCAATTTCTCTACTAAGATAATAGTATGGAAAGGGACATTTTAAAAATTGTGAACCTCATTCTTTAGAGGAATCTCATTTTGTAAATTTCATCCTATATTTATAACTACTAGAACATGGAAGCTACAATTAAAATATTTCATCTTTCTAATTGTTCACTTGTGATCCCTTTATCCAATCTTAGGTGTCATTCTATCTTTCAATCCATGATACTATCAGAATTAGTAGTACACTAGTGACGATTCAATCATTTTGATTTGGTTAACAAATCCATACACAAACACTATATAGAGTTGACAAGAAAAATTTATTACAATAACTAAGAGACATGTATTTCCTTGCCTTACCTCATACATACTACCATTATAGTCTAAGTTTGGTTCTCACCTTTGACCAAACTCTTCGATAAAATTCTTTAGGATTATCTCTAATATTTCTCATCATGTAATGGTTCACTATTCCTATCCATCTAGTAAGAATATCATTGTACCTATATTTCTATTGTATCAATTATATGTTATGCCTCAATCTTTAATCATTTGGCCATATAATTTCCAAATATGCCACAACCTTAATTTTTTTCTTGTCTACAGTTTATTTTTTCTCTTCAATGCTAAACTTGGCTTATGTTAGAATAAACAAACATAACATTTTGAGTAGCCCTTAAGAGAGAAGTTAGAAAAATCATTTTTAATGGAAACATTCTTATAACAATCAACATTTGACTCCATTTTTTACAATATCCCTTAAGAGAGAAGTTAGAAAATCCCTTTGTAATGGAAACATTCCTATAACAATCAACATTTGACTCCATTTTTTACTAGTTTCTCATATAATTGAATAATATTTGTGTCTATTATGTTTCTCCTTACTATGTGACATTTATAGCTTACCTTTTGGGGGCTCATTGTCATTCATGGTATTACAATTTGATGTGCAATCATACTTGAGTGGCATCATAATAATATATGGTGTAATTACTCTTTCCTATACACTCGAGGCCAGGAGTAGTTTAGAAACATGAATCCTTAATGGAGATCCCTTTCCTCTTTTTTGGATATGTATCTTTTACAAAGATCCCTTCTTTGCATCTAATTCTATGCCCTTCATGAGGATTTTCTCCTTTCTTGGAAGTGTGCATCCTTGATTAGGACCTCTTTCTTGCTTGAAAGTGCATATATTTAAAGATTATCTCTCCTTAGAGTTTATAGCATTCATCCTTTATCAAGAATTCCCTCTCCCATCTCTTGGCAATGTGATTATTATTGGTAAACATATTCATCCCCCTTAGTCTTTAAAATCCATCCTTGTTTGAGTATTTCCTTTCTTTATCAAGGTAGATATCATTAGTCAAGGATCCCCCCTCTCCATCTTTTCCTTTTTAGTAGCTATGTATCCTTGATAAGGACTCATTTATCCTTGCTACAAATTTATCCTTCACAATGATCTTTTCCTTCCTTGGAGGTACATGTATCCTTTAAACAAATACCTTCCTAACCTAGATGCATGCATTCTTAAAAAGAATATCTTCTTGGTGTTGAAGGTGTGTATCCTTGATATATATCTCTTTTTTTATCCTTAAGATAGAAAGATAGCAATATGCTGACATATTAAAGGGGGAATAGAGGGCTCCTTGTTGTTTGTTGTAGTCATTGATGTATTCCTTGAGCGTGGTGTTGTGTTGCATAACGCCCCCTAAGGTGTTTTTATCAATATATCTCTAGCAAGTTTTCTAGCATATGACCTTTTTTATCATCTAGTATAAAATGACATACTATTTTGATCCTTGTTTCCTATCCCTAAAAAATGATGGTCTATAAACCACCTAGCATAACACAACTTGCTATCAAGTGGCATTTATATGACTCATCCTAATCATATAGCATGACACAACTTGCTAGATTGATCCTTTGTTGAACATGTTTATGCTCCATGAGGTGTTGGTCATCTAGATTGTGTGTTTTATTTTTTTGGCTTTGTGTGTGTTGTGTTTTCCTTTGTTAGTGTATCTTGCTTTTTGGATGTTCTTGCATGAGCTAATAAGATCCTAATCTTGGGGATTGCTTCTCTCAACTGGGTGTCATCTTATCCCTAGTATTTCTTTCTTTAAGTTCCTTTCTCCTCCTTTACTATGAGTATGTGAATAAGTCTATACTCCTAAAGTGGGGGCTATAATGCAGTATTGTAAATTGTATTTATTTACAATTCCACACTCTATTTGGCATTTACTTTAGTGTTATTTTTTTCTATATATTAATATTGATTCTCAAATGTAGCATGAATTATTAGGTTTCCTTAAGAGTCATGTCCCTTCATCGAAAAATATATATGTGATGAACACGTGATGAATGTAAATCATATGCAGTAGAAATATAGGAGAGATAAGATACAAATAGAGTAGAGACTAATACCTACCTTTTGCATGCTACTTATGTGGGGCCCTCTTAAGATACACTTTTGATTAAAATTATTTTCTACTATTTTTTGTTGTTATTTTTAATGCAAACTTTATTCTATTTAGATTCCTTTTTGGGTACCTTTTCGTTGTGGTCTAGCATGTTAATCTTATTTTCCATTCAATGTAGATTTGTGTAAATTTTTGTAATAGCATTTGAGTGTTAAATGGAGGCGATTGTACTTCCTTTCAATTTTATTTTCTATGTTGTATTGGTGAGTGATTGGTGCCTCTGATACGACTTTATGTGAAAATATTTTATTTATTCAATATTATTTTATTGAGTGGATGTTTGGAATGTATCATTCTTATTCTTATTTTTTACCCTTCACTTTGTTGTTGCATGTTAAAAAATAGAGATGGGTGTAGTTTGAAAACCAAGCACCTGCAATAACGGTGGCATCATCAAACTTCATATAGTTGAGGCTGTGAGGATATTGGTAGAGGTTCTTGACAACTATCAATCATATTTGCTTGAAAGTTTCTAGCTTTTTTTTTTAACATACACATTTTGTGCATATCTTGCAACATTGGCTATTCGCCATTGAGTCAACTTGCTCATCAATTCCAAGTGATGGCAGTGAGGAACCAACTTCAGAGCTCCCCTTTTGGCATAGGCCAGAAGAATGTTGGGAAATAAAAAGTGACCACAAGTTGTGATCAAATAATTACGGACATCCACTGAAATTTGGGTGGGATAAATGTTTGATTTTTTTTAGTGAATAGGCCTTCTCTATTAAGTATAAATATCTAAGTACATATTCACAAAAAAGGCTAGGGGATACAAGATCACCCCGCGAGAGTCACACGAAAAGAAGCCGAAGTTAAAAAACAAAGGTATTCATCAAAAAACTTCCTCAAGTAGCCAAAGCAGAGGTAGCCGAGGGAGGAGGATCTAGATCATCTTTCTTGCCCCATACATCAGCGGGGTCAGGAGTCGGGTCCGGCATAGACCACCCATATTTAAGATCTTTGTCTTATTCTCCTTCCTCCCGCCTGGGAGGTGAAATCACCAGAGCTAGGCAAGGAAAATTGGAGGTGGTGGTAGTAGGCCACCTAGAGCCATCACTAGCAGGAGGAGCCAAAGTCACAGGAGTAGCAGAAGGCCACCCTGAGGCAGAGCCACGATGCAGAGGAAAAGCCAAGTGACACCTCCATGCATCATCTCTCCTACCAGAGGACCGATGAGGATCCTGGGACCGTGGGGTCTGAGAGCGTCGAGCGGAGGAATTGCGATGACGATGACCACGGGGCAGAGTGCGGTCGACAAAGACAAAATCCAACAACACTCTGGAAACCACACAAGGGGCATTTCCCCAGTGCTGAAGGATCTCCTGTAAGTGGCCCACCTCAAGAGCCAGTTTGTCAGCTTGTACCTAAATTTGCATTAATACATCATTACAAATGCAAGCTTTTGTTGGCAAATGCACACTCCAATGAGACATTGTAGGTGATTGAAGGTTTTGTCATTGATGGAAACCTTGCAATCCTATGACACTGGCAAGACAATTTACCAACACCAGCAACGACAGACTCTACACCGGCACATAGAACACCGACAGTGAAAGGAAGTATACCAACACCCAGGCCGATAGGAATTTTGTTTATAATATATTTTGTAATTAATTGTAAAATCATTATAAGCCGACTTGGCAAGTTGTAAAATGACTCATATATGTATGAGATCACTATAGAACATTTTGTAAGGAAGTAGATAGGCAAAATAAGGTAGACCTATTATGCGAATTATAGGTTAAGGGTTTATCTATAAAGCAGAGCTTAAACTGGTACTAGATTTGGCATAGTAGATGCTATTTTGAAGTAGTACAAGACATTGGATTTGCATAATCCATTTTGTAAGTCAGTGAGACTTCCCATTTTGTAATCAAGCAGTGAGCTCTAGGCACTTGGCCTTCCTACATGTGCAGGCCCCTATTGTAACAGTACTATTCTCTTATTGGCCAGTAAGTGAATATTGTGGGTCACAAATCCCATGAGGTTTTTCCCACACCGGGTTTCCTCATTAAACTATTGTGTTATGGTGTGCTTTTCATGTGGTTGATGTTATCTCTATTTATTGCATTACTTTTTGTTTACCGGTATACAATATTGATATGCTTTACATGTTTTAAGTTAAGAAAATTATCAAACCGGTTAGATACTGATTCACCCCCACCTCTCAGTATCTTTGGGAATCCTAACAATTGGTATCAGAGCTTGGTCCTCTATTTTCATAAGCCTAACAACTTGAGGAAGATCTTGACACTGGTAGAGATGGAAAACTTGATGAAGCAATTAGAAGCAGCTCTCTCAGACTATGATATAGAAAAGTTGAAAAATATCAGACTTGAAGATGATCTAAAAGTTGCACAGGATATTATTCAAGCACTTCAAAAAAATATCACCATTGCAAGGAACAAGAGAAGAGAACTTTGTGAAAAGATGCAAAATGAGAATGATGAAAAGGAAAATCTTAGTGATTTGATGAATAAGTTGAAACAAGAAAACATGACAACAAAGAATGAGATGCAAGATATGACTATGAGATTTTGTAAAGAAATTGAAGATAGAAAGAAGAATGAACAAGAATTGACTAGAAGACTGAATGAGGCTGCAAATAAAAACACAAGACTTAGTTATGAAAATGATATGTTGAAGACAGATCTGATGCATGCACAAAATAATTGAAATGAACTCATGAGACAGAAAGGTATCTTGGAAAGAGAACTGGATACTACAAATCAGCACAAAGAAAAATTCAAGAAAAGCTCAGAAGAACTTGGTGACTTGTTGAAGAATCAGAAACCTAATGGTGACACTAATGGTCTTGGCTTTGAAACTGGTGAAAGCTTTGGTACTGCAAATACGCAGGATCATGGCAAACCGGTAAGACAACCTACTACTTATAAATTTAATGGAAAATTCTTTAACTGTAACAAGTATGGTCATAGAGAAAATCAATGTAGATCTAGAAATTATCAGAATACCGATACACCTACCGGTCAATGTTCAAAATGCAGCAAAATTTGTCATAATTCTGAAAATTGCAAAATGAATGTGAGATGTTATGTTTGTGGAAGATTTGGACACTTATCTAATCAATGCAGAATACAAACGAGCATAGGTTATGGGAAAGCTATTCAGAGAAATAATGTGACTTGTTATGCCTGTAACAAAATTGGACATATTGCTAAATTTTGTAGAAGCAAGTCCTCACCAGTAAACAACAATGGTGCTAGTTTGAAAGGTAAAGAAAAGGTAGAAGAGGTAAAGCAAACATGATACTTTTCCCACAAACTAAGCCTTTCAATTTTTTTCCACAAGCTAAGTGTTTAATGACAAGTCTAAACATGAGTGGTATAGGGAGAGTGATATTGTGAATACCACAAAATCAAATTCCAATTTACTAATAGGTGCATGAAGTTGAAAAGACAAGTCCAAGACCTCATTAACAATGGAGACATTAAAATATAAAGGAACACATCAACATCATAGATAAACATGTAGGGATCTCTCAAAACCATTTTTTGAAGCATGACCAATTTCGTTCATGAACTAATCAAGACTAAATTAATAATGTTAACAATATCCATTATAATAAAGTTCCCCACTCGTATGATTCTCTAGGGATGCAATTTGTTTATGGTGAAAATGGAATAACAATATTGAAAGACTAAATGAATTCAACCACAAAACCCTTGCCTAACAACAACAAAGATCCACCTTAACATATGAAGATACCTAAGACAATGTAAATCAACAAAAATCACAACGATTATACCATCACATGTCCAATAGGGTTTGGATCTCCATTGATCTTGCTTGATATATTTGCCCTCAGATTTTATGTGTGCACAAGAGCTCAACAAAGAACGAAAATGTGGTTGCAAGTAGGCTTGATCACATGTGGAAGTTTGAATGCTAGAGTAGTCGAGAGTGCTAGTAGTTGAATTGAATAGAATGATTAGAATGATCAGAATCATTGATTGATTAGAATGATTGGAATAGGGTTGATAATGAAGGAATCATCTCCTTATATAGAAGACACTACAAGAAATGGAGGGATAAGATTGAGAGGTGTAAAAGATAAATGACCGACTATGATTAGAGGGTAGGTAGAGAAAATAATGAGAGGATAGGTAGTGTAGAAGTTAAGAGATGAATGACATGTGTCATAGGTAGAAAATGTTAATGAATTAATTAAATAAATAAAGATTTATCTAATTAATAGAAGAAGTGAGATCAATTAAATAAATAAAAGTATTTATTTAATTTAGGAAAAGGATAGTTTAAATAAATAAATGTATTTATTTAAATGAGAAATAAGGCTAGAAGAGGATAAATTAATTAATTAAATAAATAAAGATTTATTCAATTAATAGAAGAGTTAGGCTAAAATAATTAAATAAATAAAATATTTATTTAATTAGACATGACAATTTTAGGTGTCTACACAATCAACACTCTCACAACCAAATTACCACCATAAAAAATCAAATCCCCTAGTTGTGTTGTTAACATGAGATAGTAAATAAATTATCCCCCTTTTCCCACTCTTAAACTCCAATACAACCTCATTGAACAACAACAATATCATTTTCAAAATTATAAATAAATTTACTATAAAAAGAATTTTGTTAAGAAACAAGACCATATATATGTAGAGCAAAAATTAAAGTTTTAAGATACCATCTCTCCATTTCTTATAGTTTTTCCTTTGCAATATGAATATATAAGAATGAAGTGAAAAAACCATAATGAACTAAGTTAGATATCCAAAAGACTTGAAATACTTAGTAGATATTATAATATATCCAATATGAATCAATGCTAAAAATGAATCCCCTAGGCATAAATCAACCACTAATTTTAACGTCAAAGAAATGAAACAAAATACTCAAAATCACATCCAACTAAAATTTTAATATCAAAGGTATAAGTTAGAAAAATAACATGGATGGATAGGTAATGCTATAAGAAATCCAAAATTCGATATTTTAGATGCAATCTTTGGCTTGACAAAAAAATCAAGTGAATATAGGATTCAAATTGAATTAATAGGCACTATAGTAGAAAAATTTCTAAATGTTACTTATACTATTGTGATTTTCTCAAAAATATCTCTAGCATCTATATGAATGTGAAAAAATGACACTCTAGAAGAAATTTACACCTCTTGGAAGAAAACACCTCCTTTAGGAAAATGAAACTTTACCCTTGTCATTATTGAGACAATGAGATGAGTGACACTAGAAACCTAGGTGATGAATATAATACCATGAAAATGTCATATATAGATTTGAGTGTTAACAAGGTGGATTTCATAGGTGGGATGAGTGCTAGGGGAAAGGACCCAGTAGTTGTGCACCCCAACTTCAGGTTTCTCAAAATCCTACTTGGAAATTTCAAATCACTCTGATTTTTTTACAGCAGCTTACTTGGCAAGGCCCCTGCTTATAACTAAGGTTTCAGGGCCACATCATCAAATATGATGCCACATTAGCATGCTTTTTGCCAAGGTGTCCAAAACAGCCCCCCAAAAAAGTGAGACCAATAGGCGTGCAAAAGAGACCCCAATAGTTGTGCAGCTGACATGGCATCACCTGATTGGTTACTTTTTACAATATTAGTACATTTCTTAACAACTATTGGTACATGCTCAACTACTAGGTCCTTTCTCCTAGTTGAGAATGAGCGATGTAGAGTTTGAATAGGCAACGAAATTATGTTGACTATCATGGATGTGATGGTGACTAAGACTAAGTTTGAGTGTAGGGTCCACTAGAACTAAGATCCCCTTGACAAAAATAAATGGAGGGCTCCACTCCCCTTGGAAAATAAAAAGTAATACAATAAATAAAAAATATTTTAAATAAAAAAACATATTATCAAATGTGTAACTCATACGTAATATAGGTGGATTGCACTTATATATGACTAGATGATGCAGAGTGAGTCAATAAATGATGTAGGCATATAATATTTTATCACTAAGTTCTATGCTAACTAATACTAATACTAATTTTATTTTTGACAAGTACAAACTATGCACCTATATGAATTGTATAGATTTTTGACAAACTATACAACTACACTTTACTTTCCAGCTTTCTTCCGGCATGTGCCAAAATGGGAGCTCTAGAATAGGGTATGGACATCCATCAAAGCATCAAGGAAAGACGATTTATATGGTGAACTGTCATAGTTGGAAATGCTTTGGCAAATGTATGCAAAATATGGAATGAGCTGTCACTGTTTAACTGGACGCCTCAAAGAAATGTGGTCTCATCGAATGTTGTGAGAGTAGGATATGCACAAAGTGTGTTTGGTGAAAAGGATTGGCAGGTGTTAATCCAATCTCCAAAACCAAAACCAAATGCGATTCATAGGTGTTAATCCAAACTTGAAAATTGTTGCTAGTATCATTCCAGCCCGTGCATAAAATGGGAGAGCTAGTATGTACAACTAGCACAAGATAACCGTTCCAAGAATTTTGTCATTTGGTTTAGCTGCAACTTTCCTGGTAGACATGTGTGTAAAATGTGCAAGCCTAGACAAAATGCCTCCAAGAATTTGTCATGGTAATTTTAAGATAAATTTAATGCAGTTTTTTAATAAAATCTTCACAACTGTAATTAAGTGCAGTAATTTGTATATTATATTTTACTTTTATTCCAAAGATATATTAGGAAAGTTTATTTACATTTTTATTATTATTTTGTATTTGAATAATAAAATATTTTTTCCAACTTTATAATGATATTGTAAATAAATTAATTTATTTAGTATCTTTTTTATAAAAAATAATTATTAATTAAGGTTAACTATAAAAATAAATTTTATTTATTTGTATTTCCATCACATTGGTTTAGGTGCTTGAGGGTGCCACCTTTTCGCCTTGAAGGATTTAGGGTTCAATTACCCTTATAAGGTCTAACAATAGTAGCTCGTATATGCTCCTAGTTATGGTTGTTAGACAGTTCAGATAACCAGAAGACAACTGAGATGGGGGGAGGGGTGAATCAGTTGTCACAGATTACCAGAAGCATTAGCAATTTAAACTTTAATACCGGAACTCAAAACAATAATACCAGAATAGAAGTTAATACAATTAAGCATAAACAATAATCATAGAATAAAAGCTATCCACACGACACCAAGATTTGTACGTGGAAAACCTGGTAAAGGGAAAAACCACGATGGGAAGCCTACCCATAGTCAGATAATACTTCTGTAGTAAGTATGTGAATTACAATGAAGGGGCCTGCACTTGCAGGAATGCCAACAACCTAGAGCACACTGCTCATCACAAAAGGAGTCTCATTGATTACATACAAATCCAAACTACAATCCAGAGAAGTGTTGAACTGCAAAAGATAGCATCTCCTATGCCCGAGTACAGTTCCGGTTAAGCTCAATACCGGAGGACTAAATCCTCTTAAATAAACCAAATTTGATCTCCAATGGTCGACCAACTCCTCTGCCTGAATGATATTACATTATTCGCACATTACATTCCTTGACCATGACCTCTTACATTAACCATGATGATCTACAATGAGATCTTACATCTATTTATACAAACCCTCGACCATTAACAATCAGGTCGACCATCAAACAATAAACCAATTACATAAATACAAACCATGTCATCCTTAGACCAAACAAGCAAATAACAACATATAAGACATCTCGGAAATACAACAACAAGTCCTATCCACACGTTACATTAAAGTCGATCGATAACCTAGATCAACCGGGACCAAGTATAGGTCCACACGCCACATCAATGATCTCCAACCTCCAAATCTCAAACATGATCACCAACAACATCTTGAAACTCCATCAGAAGCTACACCAACACCACTTATGCAATTCATCAAAGATCTCCACCAAAAGCTCTGCCCGTGAAACCCTCGCCGGAACCAGAAACCAATCTCTTAAGCAAGCAGGATATCATCCAATCACTTGACCAAAACCAACTGACCAAATATGAGTATAAGTATCATGAACAAGCCAATTCCATCACCATATTGCACCAGATCCTGTCGGATCATACCAAATCCAAGTTAACTAGAAACCACTTAACCTACCGGGACCAGAAGGGTGCCGGTAAAGCATCCAAACAACTAGTGTTGACATCAATGACAATAAATCAATGTAACACATAATTAATTCCACCAAATGGTCAACAACCTCCCCTTTTGACATTGATGGCAACATTAGATGTGAAAAACATCTAAGTACCAAGAAATGCCAAACAGGTCTCCCCTTGAGGAAGACAACCAACAATCACCCACATATAACTCTGTATATCTCTTTCTTATCAATATTTCTCCCCTTTTGACTTTTACTTTTTAACATCAATATCACTCCCCCTTTGACATCAATGCTAGAAATCTGACAAAAATATCAAAGTAAAAACATAAGCCTTTGAATCTTAGAGCTTAATACTCCCCCTGAGCAATAGCATCCCACATCACTGTTGGAATGAATAGTATCTCAGATAATGCATGCCAATCTGATGCCAAATTGCATCAATCAAGTCTCTACCAAAGGGGTAGAAACTCCCAATCTATCTCTCTGGTGCTCAAATGATTCCTTGGATAAAGGTTTAGTGAAAATATCTGTAGTCTATTCTTTAGTGTTCACATAAACCAGTTTAACTTCATTTGCTTCCACCTTCTCCTTCAAAAAGTTATACTTGATAGATATGTGCTTTGTCTTAGAATGAAACACCAAATTCTTTGATCTATTAATAGCAGTAGAGTTATCATAGTGACTAACTACCGATGAATCACAATCCACCTTTATATCCTTCAACATTTGCTTCATCCATAAAACTTGTGTACAGTTAGTAGTAGCAACAACATACTCAACTTCAGCAGTAGATAGAGAAGTACATGATTGTTTCTTGCTGATCCATGAAACCAACTTCTTTCCAAGAAAGAAAACTCTATCAGAAGTACTTTTTCGGTCATCAACATCTCCAGCCCAATCAACATTTGTATATGCACATAAGGTAAAGTTATAATCCTTAGGGTACCACAAACCATATTCTTATGTACCTTGCAAGTATCTAAAAATCCTTTTCACCGCCATCTCATGATTTTCTCTAGGATCACTCCGAAATCTTGAAACAATACAAACAACATTCATAATGTCAGGCCTAGTCCGAGTCAAATAAAGCAAACCTCCAATCATAGATTTGTATCTTGTAGGATTTACTGATGCAAAAACATCTTTTCTTCTTAATTTCTCACTTGTAACCATAGGAGTATTTACTGGTTTAGAATCTCCCATACCAAATTTCTTCAACAATTCCTTAGCATATTTAGTTTGTTAGATAAAAATACCTTTGTCAACCTGAGTAATCTACAAACCTAAGAAAAATTTCATCTCACCAATCATAGACATCTCAAATTCTTTCTCCATATTCTTAAAAATTTCTATGCATAACTTATCTTCAACTCCAAAAATAATATCATCAACAAATGCTTCAATAATCAGTATATCATCATTAGTGATTTTAGAATATAAATTATTGTCAGCTCTGCCCTTAGTAAAATGAAACTTTAAAAGATATTTATCCAATCTTGCATACCAAGCTCTAGGTGCTTGTTTCAATCCATATAAAGCTTTCCTTAACCTATAAACCATATCTGTATCATCGGATAGTGAAAAACCATTAGGTTGCTCAATATAAACTTCTTCATCAAGATCCCATTAAAAAATGCACATTTAACATCCATCTGATAAACCTTGTAGTTTTTATAAGCAGCATAGGCAAGAAATAATCTTACAGCTTCAATCCTAGCTATCGGTGCAAAAGTTTCTCCATAATCAATTCCTTCCTTCTGAGAATATCGTTTACAAACCAATCTAGCCTTATTCGGTATAACTTGACCATCTTCATTCAATTTATTCCTAAAAACCCATTTAGTTCCAATAACATTTTTATTTTCAGGATGAGGAACCAAAGTCCATGTGTTATTTTTCTCAATCTGATCTAATTCTTCTTCCATAGCCTTTAACCAATGTTCATCTTTACATGCCTCAATTACTGATACTGGTTCAACTTGTGAAATTAAACATACCTCATTAGTTGTCAGTCTTCTTCTTGTAACCACTTCATTGTTCTTATCCCCAACGATTTGATCTTCAGAATGATTCAATCTTACATACCTAGGAGTCTTTTGACTCTTTGTTCCTCTTCCCTATTCTTCAGTTACTATAGAATTGTTTGATGTTGTCGGAGTAACTGGTTCAACTCTTTGTTTCGATAAAGGTGCTACCGGTTCAGATATAATCATTTCCACTGTCGGTTCCGTCTCATAAACTCTAATTTGACTTTTTTCAGCTCATCTACTTTGACATTAGCACTCTCCACAATTATCTGCAATCTCTTGTTATAAGATCTATATGCTTTGCTTTCATTAGAATAACCAAGAAATATGCCTTCATCACTTCTAGGATCAAATTTCTCAATATTATTATCTCTCATGATATAGCATTTACTACCAAAAATTCTGAAATACTTAACTGTAGGTGTATTTCCAAATTATAATTCATAAGGTGTCTTACCGGTTTCTCCCTTGATATGTACTCTATTGAATGTATAAACCATTGTACTCACTACTTCTCTCTAGTAGATATGAGGTATATTATCTTCTATCATCATTGTTCTAGCAACATCCAAGATAGTTCTATTTTTCCTTTCCACAACTCCATTCTGCTGAGGTGTCTGGGGAATATAAAATTGTCTTCTTATACCATGCTTCTCACAAAAGTTATTAAACTCACTGGATGTGAATTCTCCACCATGATCTGATCTCAATCATTTAATCTTCAATCCTATCTCAGTTTCCACTTTAGCCTTAAAGATTTTAAACTTTTCAAATGCAACAAAGTTATCATAGTGAATAACTACCCGTGCATCACAATCCACCTTTATATCCTCCAACATTTGCTTCATTCATAAAACTTGTGTACAGTTAGTAGTAGCAACAACATACTCGACTTCAATAGTAGATAGAGAAGTACGTGACTATTTCTTGTTGATCCATGAAACCAACTTCTTTCCAAGAAAGAAATCTCCATCGGAAGTACTTTTCTGGTCATCAACATCTCCAACCCAATAAGCATCTGTATATGCACATAAGGTAAAGTTATATTCCTTAGGGTACCACAAACCATATTATGATGTACCTTGCAAGTATCTAAAAATCCTTTTCACTGCCATCTCATGATTTTCTCTAGGATCACTCTGAAATCTTGAAACAATACAAACAACATTCATAATGTCAGGCCTAGTCTAAGTCAAATAAAGCAGACCTCCAATCATAGATTTGTATCTTGTAGGATTTACCGATGCAGAAACATCTTTTCTTGTCAATTTCTCACTTGTAACCATAGGATTACTTACCGGTTTAGAATCTCCCATACCAAATTTCTTCAACAATTCCTTAGCATATTTAGTTTGTTAGATAAAAATACTTTTGTCAGTTTGAGTAATCTACAAACCTAAGAAAAATTTCATCTCACCAATCATAGACATCTCAAATTCTTTCTCCATATTCTTAAAAAGTTCTATGCATAACTTATCTTCAACTCCAAAAATAATATCATCAACAAATGCTTCAATAATCAGTATATCATCATCAGTGATTTTATAGTATAAATTACTATCAGCTCCGCCCTTAGTAAAATGAAACTTTAAAATATATTTATCCAATCTTGGATACCAAGCTCTAGGTGCTTGTTTCAATCCATATAAAGCTTTTTTTAACCTGCAAACCATATCTGTATCATCTGATAGTGAAAAACCATCAGGTTGCTCAATATATACTTCCTCATCAAGATCCCATTCAAAAATGCACATTTAACATCCATCTGATAAACTTTGTAGTTGTTATAACCAACATAGGCAAGAAATAATCTTACAGCTTTAATCCTAGCTATCGGTGCAAAAGTCTCTCCATAATTAATTCCTTCCTTCTGAGAATATCCTTTACAAACCAATCTATCCTTATTCCATATAACTTGACCATCATTATTCAATTTATTCCTAAAAACCCATTTAGTTCCAATAACATTTTTATTTTCAGGATGAGGAACCAAAGTCCATGTGTTATTTTACTCAATTTGATCCAATTCTTCTTCCATAGCCTTTAACCAATGTTCATCTTTAGATGCCTCAATTACTGATACTGGTTCAACTTGTGAAATTAAATATACCTCATTAGTTTCTAGTCTTCTTCTTGTCATCACTCTATTGTTCTTATCCGCAATGATTTGATCTTCAGAATGATTCAATCTTACATACCTAGGAGTCTTCTGACTCTATTCCTCTTCCCTATTCTTCAGTTTCTGTAGAATTCTCTGATGTTTCCATAGTAACTAGTTCAACTCTCTATTCTGGTAAAGGTGCTGTTGGTTTAGATATAATCATTTCCACTGTCGGTTCCTTCTCATAAACTCCGATTTGACTTTTGTTCAAGTTATCTACTTTGACATTAGCACTCTCCACAATTATCTGCAATCTCTTGTTATATCATCTATATGCTTTGCTTTCATTAGAATAACCAAGAATTATGATTTTATCACTTCTAGGATCAAATTTCCCAATAGTATCATCTCTCCTGATATAGCATTTACTACCAAAAATTCTGAAATACTTAACTGTAGGTGTATTGCCTAGCCATAATTCATACGGTGTCTTGCCGGTTTCTCTTTTGATATGTACTCTATTGAATGTATAAACCGTTGTACTCACAACTTCTCTCCAATAGATATGAGGTAGATTATCTTCCATCATCATTGTTCTAGCAACATCCAAGATAGTTTTGTTTTTCCTTTCCACAACTCCATTCTACTGAGGTGTTTGAGGAGCATAAAATTGTCTTCTTATACCATGCTTGTCACAAAAGTTATTAAACTCACCGGATGTGAATTCTCCACCATGATATGATCTCAAACATTTAATCTTCAATCCTGTCTCAGTTTCCACTTTAACCTTAAAGATTTAAAACTTTTCAAATGCTTCAAATTTTTCTCTCAAAAAAGTAACCCACATCATTTTAGAATAATCATCAATGATTAGCATGAAATATCTATCACCATGAATTTTTTTAACTCTAGTAGGGCCACACAAATAAATATGAATAAGATCAAGAACATCATTTGATTTATCTTGTATACTCCTAAAAGAGTTTCAGACCTGTTTACCCATTTGATATTCTTTACATATCGGATTATAGGGCTTCATAATCTTAGGTATATCCCTAACTGCCTTAGTTGAACTAATCTTCACAATGCAATCAAAATTCACATGACACAACCTTTTATTCCATAGCCAACTCTCATTAGTCTGTGAAATCAAACATGTCTTCTCACCAGAGTTTAAATGAAATATGTTACCTTTTGTCTGTGTATCGATTGCAATCTCCAAGCCAAATCTGTTAATGATTTTGTATTTGTTGTCCTTGAATTGTATTTGAAATCCCTTATCTACCAATTGTCCTACACTCTGAAGATTATGCTTCAAACCTTCAACATAATAACCATTGTCAGTATTGTTCTTACCATCCAATGATATAGTTCCTTTTCCTTTGATCAGACATGCCTTGTCATCTCCAAATCTAACTAGTCCACCATCAAATTCTTGCAAAGACAGAAACTTCCCTTTATCTCCAGTCACATGATGTGAACAACCACTATCAATTACCCATTCATCCTTGTCCTGAATTTTAACAACAAGTGAATTCTCCTCAGGTACATTCTCTTCCAGTGCCGGATCATCTTTCTTGATAGCCAAGAATACCCATTCCTTCCCATTGCCGGATCCACTAGCAGAGTCTTCTACTGGTTCATTATTTGAATCAGTAATGTTGTCCTCATCCGCTATGTAGCATGATTTGTCTCTATTTTTCTTGAATCTATACTTGTTCTGATATCCAGGGTTAGGCTTAAAATATCTTTTAACTCTTTCTTAAAATTTTGAATTCCTTTCAGGACATCTAGATGCAAAATGACCAATCTTATTACATGCAAAACATTTAAAAGGTGTTTTTCCTTCGTACTTACTTCCTACTGGTCCTTTTGGTACTATTCTAGAAAATAGTGCTTCAAGTTGCTCAAACTCATCATCTTCTCTCTTCATATCTTCTAATTCCTTTGCTTATAAAGATTTGTATTCTTTCTTACCGATTGCATATGTAGATGCATGAAAAGTAGGTTCAATCTTCACAGCTCCAGAAGGTCCAAATTCCTCAAGCTCAAAAGAAGATAGTTTTCCAACCAAGGTATCTTTGTTGACAGATGTATTAGCCACTGTTCTCAACTTATTAATAGCAGTAGCCTTCATTTTGTAAGCTGGTGGTAGGGCTCTCAGGACTTTAGAAACAATTTCATCTTCACTGAGAGTTCCACCACAACATTGAATTTCCATAACAATCTCATTTACCTTTTTCATGAATGCAATAATCCTTTCATCTTCTTCCATCTTTAGGTTTTCATATCTCACTCGGTAACCATAAAGTTTAGCAATCTTCACTGTAGGGTCACTTTCATTAAGAGTCTCCAACTTATCCCATATAGCCTTTTCAGATGATTTGTCTATTAATCCCATTATTTGCTGATCAGAAAGTGCATAAAGAGGGCTTCTCTTTCTCTACAATCATTCTCAAGCTCTTTGTCCAGGTTAGCTAGAGGAGGATTGCCAGATCCTGGATTAAAGGGTGTGACACCGTTCTATGTGATCTCCCAAATCTCCTTGCCAAGACATCTCAGATGAGTCTCCATCTGAATCTTCCATACTGCGTAATTTGTTCCATCAAGCCTCAGAATATACCTTCAAAAGATAGGTCTCCAAAAGAACTAGATGAACTTGAACTATTAGTTGCCATAGGATCTTCCGCAAGTGGTTAAGCTTTCTACAGAGAGGACCAATGCTCTGATACCAATTGTTAGATAGTTCAGATAACCTGAAGATAACTGAGAGGGGGGGTGGGGGGTGAATCAATTGTCACAGATTACCAAAAGCATTAGCAATTTAAACTTTAATACCGAAACCCAAAACAATAATACTAGAATAGTAGTTAATCCAATTAAGCATAAACAATAATTACAGAATAAAAGCCATCCACACAACACCAAGATTTGTAAGTGGAAAACCCGGTAAAGGGAAAAACCACGGTGGGAAGCCTACCCACAGTTAGATAATACTTTTGCAGTAAGTATGTGAATTTTAATGAAGGGGCCTACACTTGCAGGAAGGCCAATAGCCTAGAGCACACTACTCATCACAAAAGGAGTCTCATTGACTACATACAAATCCATACTACAATCCGAAGAATTGTTGAACTGCAAAAGATAGCATCTCCTGTGCCCAAGTACAGTTCCGGTTAAGCTCAATACCAAAGGACTAAATCCTCTTACATAAACCCAATTCGATCTCCAATGATCGACCAACTCCTCTGCCTAAATGATAATACATTATTTGCACATTACATTTCTTGACCATGACCTCTTACATTAACCACGATGATCTACAATGAGATCTTACATCTATTTATACAAACCCTCGACCATAAACAATCAAGTCATCCACCAGACAATAAACCGATTACATAAATAGAAACCATGTCAGCCTTAGACCAAACAGGCAAATAACAACACATAAGACATTCCAAAAATACAATAATAGGTCCTATCCACATGTTACATTAAAGCCGATCCATAACCTAGATCAACCGGGACCAAGTATAGGTCCACACAACACATCAATGATCTCCAACTACCAAATCT
Organism: Cryptomeria japonica; assembly: GCF_030272615.1. Lineage (NCBI taxonomy): Eukaryota > Viridiplantae > Streptophyta > Pinopsida > Cupressales > Cupressaceae > Cryptomeria > Cryptomeria japonica. The sequence continues at coordinate 24,020 of NW_026730051.1, forward strand.
TGAACATGATCACCAACAACATCCTGAAACTCCATCAGAAGCTGCACCAAAACCACTTATGCAATTCATCAAAGATCTCCACCAAAAGCTTTGTCGATGAAACCCTCACCAGAACCAGAAACCAATCTCTTAAGCAAGCATGATAGCATCCAATCACCAGACCAAAACCAACTGACCAAATATGAGTATAAGTATCATGCACAAGCCAATTCCATCACTAGATTGTACTGGAGCCTACTGGATCATACCAGATCCAAGTTAACCAGAAACCACTTAACCTATCGGGACCAGAAGGGTGCCAGTAAAGCATCCAAATAGCTAGTGTTGACATCAATGACAAAACATCAATGCAACACATTAATCAATTCCACGAAATGACCAACAATGGCATTAGATGCTGTTGAGGGGGGGGGCAATGTATATCAAAGTCACACATTAGTCTACCATTAGGAAGGTCTAAAAACAAACATAGATCAAACATTTAGAAAAAAAAACGTCATAAAGATGAAACTTATATATGGCCTCACTCTTAGCTATGAATGAATATATACCTTATATTGTACATTTGTTCAAGTGATTCTAATTTCTTTCTAGGAAGTAATATTCACATGCCACTAAAAGGTTTTCTTAACCCATAATTTCTTTTGGATAATTAAGTTATTGTGTGGGGTAGAAAAAATTAAATGACATATGCATATGACTTCTTGGAATAAAATTAGAAGCCTTAGATAAGAGAGGAAATTGATGGTTAGAAATGAATTTTTATTTCCTTACATAATTCAAGAACGAAAAAAATCTTATATATTAAGTAATATAGGCTGATTTAGTTTATGTATAATATTTGTAGGTAGCGTATGAAATGATGTAAATGTGGCCCAATCTATTTATATAAAATCTCTCCAAAATATATTTTTTCTTATAGATACATGTTGTGATCACATGATTACCAATGAGATTAAAATAAGGGAACAAATATTTAAA
>NW_026730052.1:0-25000 GCF_030272615.1 Cryptomeria japonica
TTTGAACGGAACAGAATAATATAATAATAGGGCAACCGCCATAGAATTTGAAGGGGCCTAACAACAGCAGAGCGCGGGGGGCGAAGGAGAACCTTTTTACCAGGAGTTACCGAACAAGCCCCCCTTAAGTAAGGAGTTCAGCATGGATGGAAGCAGGGAAGGATGGATCAGATACAGTTTGAACAGAACAACCTACCCTTCTAACTGATTACTATTCCTATCTAACCAGCATCGATAGAGGCAAGGCAGATTCTATACGTAACATGATCTAGTAGGAAGCCTCGTTCCACCCTTTTCATAGTGGAGCACAGGCCCTATTTTCTATTATCCTAGCTCGAAATGGATACTTTATATGCCCTACTATTCTATGCCCCGGAAGTGCACCCATCACCCGAAAATCGCATCAATCCAGAACCAGCCAGAAATTGTCGTAGTGTCCCACTTTCCGCTCATAGGGGTAAAGGGTGCCTCGTACGAGCTCAATAAAAGCAGAAAGGTTACGGGGAGAGGTCCTGCTCAAAAAGCATGACACGGGGACTGTCCCGGCGATCGCTAGATCCGCCTCTCATTAACTAAGGTTGCAGATCCGCCGATCCGAATAACCGGGGCGATCCGCCTCCCGATCCTAGATCCGCCGATAGATCCTAGATCGATTCCTATATTCTAATAAGGTGGGAAGTGGCCCTATTCTCTATTATTGTGACTCCATAAATCCATCACCCGAAATGTCGAATCGCCCCGTAGTGTCCCACTTTCTTACTATTTATTACTTAGCACCTTCTTCCCTTCAGGAAGATTGAAAATGCCAGCTCATCTAGACTACTGTGGAAACTTTTGTTGGTAACCTACGAGAACCCTGGTCTCGATCAAATGCACAAAAATGGTGATGTTACTGGGACCTATTCTTTCTAAGGAGACACTTGTATGATGAGTCATGGGATTTAGAAGTATGAGATTGGGAACTGGTGGGAAAAGTGGTGTTAAGATTTGGGATTACATGAGGCTGAGTTGCATGAATGGGATCCTCAGGTGTGTAAAGAGTTTCTCCTATATTATGGACCTTCAAAGGATTAGTATTAATTCTTTTTGTGTCAATTCCCTGTGAGTTCGTATAAGTAGCTGAAGAGACTTGCATGCAGAATCCCCTGAGTATAGGGCCCAACAAGAGAGGACTATTCAATGGACTTGGACTGTTTCGAATCTTGCTACATTGCAACAGGTAGATCATCAAATCACGTGAGCTATAGATTTTGAAGTAGAGAATATTGTGGATGCATTCATGACACAGTTTGTTGTGGATTTTAACCAGTCGAGCAAAGGCAATCTTTAAACCGAAGGGAGCTCGAGGTAGATTGGTATGAGAAATCCCCCTTTAGATTAAGATTTTTCTGGTAGAGGAGGGATTGCTGCCATTTACTCCATTCAACTTGGTAGATTCATTTTGCTACACCATGGGGAGTGGGTTCGTATGGTGCTAGTAGGTTGTGGAATGTAGAGAGACTACAAGATGGGGGTGACTCGGAGACTAGTGTGAGGGAGGAAAGATTTCTTAGGAGGGTGGCCATGGTGGTGGAAGAACCAGATGCAGGTGGTTATAAAGAGGATTTACAATTTGTAGAAGGAGATCAGCGACGAGGATAGCAGTGAGGGAAGATTGAAGGAGTTGCAGAAATTGAAAAGACAAGGAGAGTTAGCCAGCTCAGGGTTGAGAGAGAGAGGGATAGTTTTGGAAGGAAGACCACTATGAGGAATTTGGGGTGAAGGAGTATCAATGGAATCAATGGAAAGAGACAGAGAGGTAATGAGGGTAGATGTATCCATCCAGACTGATGATGTAGAACTGACCTCTAAAGATATTATGGAACAGCTTGTGCCAGAAGATGCAGACAAATATGACACTATCAATCAACTATACGACATAATCATGGATGTGGACCAGTTGTTTCAAGAAGAGGACACCAATTTTATGAAGGTTTTACGCTCATAGCCAAACCCAGATCAGACCCAACCACTCCTCAAGCTCCTATAACACATAAGGTATTTCCTAGCAGAACCCCTATTTTCTCTTTTCCTATAGTACAAGGTGTGAGTAATAATAGTGGGCAGAGTGGAATTCCAGTGACCGGAAGTAATCAGGGTAGTAGTATATAAGAACCTAGTAGTAATCAAGGAGTTGGTAAGTCAGGTTCAACATTGAGCCAGAATTTGATTTCTCATCCTGGTCCTAGTGGATTTGTATTAGTAGGTTTCACTCCTAGTGTGATGGCGGGAAATGTTGGAGAATCCCCCATGAGCTATCCGGAGTTCTGGGGACGGGGAACAGATGATGTGGAACAGCACTGGTTCCTTTGTAACTCCATCTAGCAGGCAAAAAGAATTCTAGCTGCTTCACCAAATTGGGAGAATTTAAGACTACGGAGGGCTTTGCAGTGGCATATGAATTTGATTGCTAACCCACTAAGAGGAGTAGCACTTACTTTACCAGAGGTCAAGCAGCAATTTATTTCTTAATTTAAGTTACCTAAATCAGAGCTCTGATTTAGGTAACCATTTCAGAGTGAAAATAGATTAAGCAGAGGGATGGAGAGTCTCCATGGGAGTCTACCCTAAAGTTCTGAGACCTGATGGCTAGACTCACATTCCCTATCCATGACACTCATCATAAAGAATGGCGGGTTGATACCTTTGACTAGAATCCCCCTGATGCAACAGAAGATTTAGACTCCTAGAGATGCTTTGGAGCAAGCTATGAGGATTTAATCCATGATTGGATATCCAAGTAGCTCTCTTGTGGTAAATTCTAGAACAGCTCCAGATCTATCTCAGTTCTAGAATCCAATTGATCATTAATAAATAAGATTCAAGAGTTGATCTTACCCTGAATGAAAAGGTTGGAAGGGTCATTCAGGTGTGGTGTACTGGATGCCATGTAGAAGGATGGTTGGCTTCATAGTGTCCAAGGTTGTGGGGAGGTGTTGTGCCAAACCCCCCTATACCACCTTTTAAAGGACCACCTACAGGTGGACTTGCACAAGTCGGTGCTACTACCCTTTTCACAAGACTACACCACACCTTGCTTTCCAAAATGTTTAGGGCTCTCAGTCAGGAAACGAGTTCTGTGAGATTTGAAGGGCATATGGAAACCATGACACTATCCCATTTTGAATAAATATTCATTGGTTCCTCATAAAGTCTATTGTGAATTCTGTAGTACTTCATCCCATATGATAGATAAATGCAGGGCTATCAATGCCTTGGCTTACAGATTAGATATAACTACATTTAGAGTAGCCCACAATTCACAAGCTCGAGGAGGAGGAAGTCGAAGGGGTGGTGGTGGATACCAAGGTGGTAGGATGGGAGGAAGAGTTGGACCGGTTAGATGCTATAATTGTGATGAGGTATGACATCTTGCCCGTGATTGTCCTTTACCTAGGAGACCTTGGTGTTCATATTGCAGGGTTAATACCCATGCCAGTGAAAAGTTCCCTGACTTGATTACCAAATGGGAAGATCAAAATAGATAGAGAGCAGCAAACCTAATCAATTGAGAGTCTCAACTAGATATGGGTTAAACTGACCAGACTATCACTACTATTACTAGAGGAGGAGCTTGAACTGGTGCTAATATCTTTGAGTTGGGACATCCTTACATTAAAAAAGCAGTCCCTAATGCACCATCAGGACTTTCTGTTTAAGAAAGAAATCTCTTTAGACAATATTTTCTATCGACAGAGGTTGTCAAAAAGCTCTAATCTGATGGACATGAAAATGCTCTAGCCTTACGGGGTATTGGAAATGGTGCACAATCACTCTATTTGGAAAATCTCTAAGTCACATATCTTTTAGTTCTTGATCGAGCATCGGAGGAGGATATAGGGAATAAAAGGACTGACACCAGGAAGGGCTTTCGGGAACGGGATCCTACCTGCCCACCCTTCCAATAGGCATATGGCATTGCGAAACCCAGCCCACGTATTGATCAGGACAGCGCCTTGTTCCTTCTCTTATCTATGATGAACAAAGTAAGTCTAAAAGCGATAGATTGGATGCAGGCGGAGGTCACCCGTAGGACTACCTTGTGTCTTAAACAGAATACTCTGGAATCTATTAGGACAAAGTGTGTCTCCCCACGTCCACGCACACTCAACACAGGGGGTTCCCCATTGATTGAATTATCTCCATAATATCCAACTACATGAACTGAAGGATCAAAGGGATGTGATGCATGAGGTTATACCTCCTTCTGGTCTTTCCCTTGTTGGTGTGTTGTTTGCACGGGATTGTGCCTACTGACTGCTGGATGTAGGGCGACTGGGTTTTCCCCAGCAAGAAGTAGTTGAACAAGTTCTGCTGGATGGTCTTTGTCTGTCCCAAGGAATGAATCTGAAAAGATTGTCCCGGGTAACCAGGATGAAAAGATCCCCTATCTCGGATACGACGAGCGTTCTTACCCGTCTCAATTTCTAGTAGAAAGCCCCTCTGCAGTTGCCTCCTTCTTTGCATCGGAGCGATGCATCTGTGTTATTCATAAGAATCTAATTGGCTGGGTTGAGATGGGTATGGGGCGTGGCTCACTATTGTCGGTGGGTCACTGCCAACCGTGGCATAGAAAGGATGGCCCTTAGCAGGTTTAACCCATATCTCTGTGAAATCACTTTCATGTCTGGGGAAGCCCCCTTACCCTCACTACGAAAGGAATGACACCGTGACGAAATCCTCCTTCGTGTTCCTCGTGCAACGAGCATTACAGTGACAATACCAGGGCCATGCGCAGTTGCACAGACAAATTTGTACAGACGAAGCTGTAAGCTCATAGGAGAGCTCCATAAAACTAAATGTCATATTCAATGAATAATCCAATTACTTCTCTCCAGCAGCAGTTTCAGCAGTCATTTCAGCAGCAGAAGTTGGTTCGGTTGGTTCAGCAGTTTTAAGTAGACTCTGTTGATTATGCCGTGAGTTAAGCAGCTTATTCTGTTGATAGTGATCGAGATCCAAATTCTTATGTTCGTGAGTGTGATTCAGTTACTGATGATCGTTATCGAGATGAAGATTGTAAAGAACCCCGAGAGGCAAATTAGGCTTTTCTTCGAGATCGCCGCCTTCATTAGCCTGAATTGAGAGAGCGAGCCGAAGATCCATACCTTCGCACCGCGAGATCCAGTTCGTAAGCGGGATTCTGCTGATCTTCGTGGTCGAGATCCAGTTTCTGATAAGCGAAACCCAGAAGCAGATGTTGAGTCAGTTTATTCCGTTGATGATTGCTACTATAGGACCTGGAAAGACTTGGAAATTTCGTCGGACCTGGTTGGTGGCTAACGCTCATATGCACCTAAACCACCACTACTGCTACTATTGACCCCTACTACCTATGCTAAGGTGGCTACCCTACCCTTCTATTCCACTAGGTCTATTCCACTATGTCCATATAGGGTATTCCACTAGGTTCCATATAGGGTTGGATGATGTTCCGTTTCTGATTCTCGTGATCCATATTCTTACTTTCGAGATCGAGAGCCTGCCTATATATGAAAGAAGGAAGCACCAGTAGCTAAGATAGCAACACCAGCAGCATAAGCAGTTAAAGATGCAGAAGCCGGTGAAGCAGTCGATTAAGCAGGTGATCTTGTTGATTAACCAGATCCAGCCCTACTATTCTAAAGGGAAGCATTTGATTCTGTCGTTTATGCAGAGCTAGCTTACCTTGACCTTGTTGAGTCAGTAGCTTATCCAGTACCAGATCCAACAGCAGCATACCTTACAGCAGTTGAGTATGTTGATCCAGCAGTAGCACTAGTAGCAAAGTAAGCATATGAACTAGAAGCAAGGGTAGCAGGTTAAGCTGTTCATGTTGTCGTTGATTAAGTCGTTGAAGCATAAGTTGGTCCAGCACCAGGTGTTCCAGATCGATACCCAGCACCATTAGTTTATGCCGTTGATTAAGCAGGTGATTACTTTGAACCAGTTCAACCAGTCGATGAACCAGTAGTTTAAGCACCAGCACCAGCACCAGCAGCATCAGCAGAAGCTTGGGTAGTAGCAGAGACAGTACCAGTTCCAGTCCCAGATTAAGCAGTCGTTGAAGCAGTAGGTTATGTAGTTGTTTATTCTGTCGATTAAGCAGAGTAAGCAACAGAGTAAGCAGTGGAAGTAGCATAAGTTTACCCATAACCAGCACAGCTACCAGCATCTCTTCCAGGACCAGCAGCAGGTGTTTACCCATAAGCATCAGCAGCTAAGGCATAGGCAACGGAATAAGCATAGGTATAGGTACAAGCAGGAGAAGCTCATAGGAGCAGGACCGGGTTAATAAGTTCCAGATCGATACCCATAGCCATAAGCTACAGAAGCAAGGGTAGTTTAAGCATACGTTTACGTATATAAAACAGAAGTAGATCCAGCAGCACCACCAATAGCAGCTTATCCAGTATAAGATCTAGTAGTAGTTGGTTAAGCATACCTATACCTAGTAGCAGTGAATGATCTGACAGTAGACTATGTTGGTTCATCAGTTTATTATGTTGATCCAGTTGTTTAAGCATACCCAGATGCACCAGTACCAGCAACAGCATAAGCAACGGGAGAAGCAAAGGCAGATACTCGTGATCCATACCTTCGTGAGCATGATCCAGATCTTCCATATCGAGAGCAAGATCCAGCTTATGCATTTAGTAATAGAGATTAAGAGCCAGATGTTCTATATCGAGATTCTGACCCATATCCTTCAGACCCAAAGCCAGATAGAGAGCTTGAAGCAGATCCAGTCGCCCCATAGTAGGGCAGTCGCCCGGAGGGGGCTGTTGACTAATACTAAGCAGTTTACTAAGCACCAGTAGTCGCAGTTCCTGACCTAGCACCAGTAACACCAGTTCCTGACCTAGCATCAGCTTATCTAGCAGTAGCAGCACGAGTAGCTTATCCACTACCAGCACTAGCAGCAGCAGCAGAACCAGTTTAAGCATATGATCTAGCACCAGTAGTAGCATATCTACCAGTAGAGGTTGAAGCAAAGGTAGCAGCAATAGAGTCGGTTGCTTAACCATAAGCATAGGCATCATTAGCATAAGTAGTTCCAGTTACGGGTGTAGATTATGCAGTAGATCCAGTCGAAGAAGCAAAGCTAGCAGCAGCATAAGCAGCTTACCTAATAGCATATCATCCAGTAGCAGATCCATATCCATATAAGTATCCAAAGCTAGCAGCAGTACCAGTAGCATAAGCAGTAGCGTAACCAGATGCACCAGTTGATCCAGTGGTTTATTATGTTGACTAAGTAGTTGGTTCTGTCGTTTAAGATCGTGATCCAGCACCAGCACCAGTAGAATAGCCACTAGTAGACCCAATAGCTTAAGAACCAGTTGGATAAGAACCATAAGCACTAGTTGACTAAGTTTATCTTGTTGAACTAACAGCAGCATGGGCAGAGGCAAAGATAGCATCATAACCAGATTAAGCAGTCGATTAAGCTGTTCCAGAAGCCGTACCAGTAGAAGCATCAGTAGCTAAGGCATAGACAAAGGCATAGGCATCAGAGCCAGCAGAAGCTAGGACAGCTAGGGCAAGGACAGAGTCTGATGGTCGTGATCGAAAGCGAGGCCCAGTTCCTTCTATAGACCCAGCAGCATATCCATACCTATTACTAGTATACCCAGGTGAAGTAGTCGATTATTTGGGTAATTAAGCTGTTGGTCTAGTAGATCCAGTCGAAGAACCAGACCCATACCCATCATATCAATCATATAGAGAACGAGATCCAGATCCTTCAGTAGAAGCAGTCGGTGAAGCACATGTTTATGACCTACCACCACTAGTAGCACACCCAGATCCAGATCCATACCCATAGTCTACAGGGTAAGCATATCCAGCAGGAGAGGCAGTTGGTTAAGTAGTAGATAAGCCAGAAGCTAGGGTGTAGGTACCTTTGAAGCAAAGGCATCAGAGGCAGAGGTTGATCCAGCACCAATACCAGTATATCTAACAGCATATCCAGTAGATTCTGAGCTATCTATATAAGCAGCAGTTACTGGTCCATATTATGCAGTCGACTCTGTTGATTCATCAGTAGATTAAGCAGTGGATTCTTATCTTGATCCGGTTGAACCATATGATGGAGTAGATCCAGTCTAAGTAGATCCATACCCATAGTAAGCACCAGTTTACTCTGTATATTAAAAGAGCTATTAGCCAGGTACCTTGATCCAGAACCGGTTGCTTAGCTTTAACCAGTCGTTGAAGCACACGTTGTAGAGTACGTTGATCCGGTTGACCGAGCAAAGGCATCCGTAGCATAGGTACCTAGAGCAGCCATTGATCCTAGTGATCCAATCGATTATGATCTTGATCCAGCCCTACTATTCTAAGGGGATCCAGTTGCCCGAGCAGAACCAGTTGATCCAGGACCAGCTGCTCTTCTCGCCAGTAAGACCAACCAGCGATCCCATCCATCCTATCCAGCCAGCCATCGATCCCAACAAGACCAGCAACACCATCCATCCCAGCGATCCCATCCATCCTATCCAGCCAGATCAGCAGCCATTGAAGGGTTATCTTCCCAACTTACCTCGTGCTGCTATTTTGCTGGTTATCTTCTTCTTCTTCTTCTTCTTCTTCTTCTTCTTCTCGGATTGTTGATGATGGGCTTACTCACCTACAAGGTGTCCTCCATCCTCTTCACTATGGGCTGGTAAGTCCCGTGCTAGGTTTAACAGCTAGCTTTTAACCTACCTTACCTCGTCGTATTGTTGTTAGGCTTATATTCTTCCCTACTTCGCTAGCTAGTTGTTGGGCTTCTAATCATCCTTACCGATACTGCACGCCTCGACTGACTGATGTCGGCCGGGATGGTGTGCCAGAAGATCTATCAATAATCAATCTCCTTCCTGCTAGTGCTCCCTGCCGGTCGCATTCCGGCCCACTGATAAGAAATCTCTTTCTCTTTCCAGAGCTTGGACTCGTTATGGCTTGTACTAGGCTCTTGGACTCGTGATGGCTTGTACTAGGTACCACGCTTCAAGGTACCACGCTTCGGAGACGGTATCTAACCAACATAACTATCAGGCCACCTTTGCTTACTGAATTGACCATCGCCCCCACTTCAAGGACTTAGGCCAGGTTTTCACTAGTTCATTGACCAGTCGCTAACTAAGCAAGACCAGCCATCCCTTGTTTTCCATTTCTCGCCATCCCCTAGCCATTGGTTTTTTAGGCTCAACTGCGATGGAATAATTATCGAGGGGCCCCTACGGGCGGGTTTCTGAGTAGCGAACTGCAAAAAGAAAACATAGGTTTTGAATGACTAAAACTTCCTCCTTACTGCCCCAGTGCGGTTTATCCCTAACCCGCTAAGCGCAACCTGCTCTGCCTCACTCCCTCTACGCTCTCTGTCCCGCCCAAGCTTCTAACCGCCCTGCCTCACTCTTCTCTAGACAAAAGCTCTCGGAGAATAGAGGGCTTTTACCTCTACGGCTGCTTTCGGAGAATCGCATTTGGTAGGGTTAAGTTACCACCTGCCTCACTCTTCTCTATCTTTGTTACCGGTCAACTGATTGAATAGGACTTACTGTGTTAGCTAATCCCATGCTCCATGGTTTCCTGTATTGTTTCTTCTTGAACTGGTAACTAGGTGATAATAAATAGAAGTTGGTGGCAACATGGAATCTGAGGAGAACAGAACAAATAGAAAAAAGGCAGCTGAAGCTAAGTGCACCAGCAAAGGTAAGGTAATTGAGAGACGAGGCTTCTTGCTTAAGATAGAAATGGATTCAGGAGTTAGCCATTACAGAGGTAGCATTCATAGCCATTGATCCGAACCAATAGCTCCTCTCGTACTAGATTGGAGTGTCTTACCCTTACCAACTGCTCAGTAGATAGGGTCCTACGACGGTATGAACCCAACTCACGTACCCCGCCACACCCTTCACAGTTTATGCACCACGAGCAAGGGATGAGTCGACATCGCATTAATCTTAACTTACAGCTAAGACTTAAAGTCTTGCCATTCTTTTTATAGATAGGGTTCAGATGAGACTAGCAGTGGTATAAACCATAAGCGAGAGTGTTTCATTCTCCTGAACCGGGTCGGTCAAAATCAAATCTGTCTATCAAAGTGCTTCTCCAATTGCTCAGGACATCTCTTTCCAACCGAGGGACGGAACAAGATCATTTCGTTCCATTTTTTGGAAAATAGTTAGGGATATTTCATTAGTCATGCCCAAATTAAGGAAAGGGGTGGGGGGTTATATTGCCTTACAGTCGAGTGTCTAAAGACCGTGCCAATTCTAGCCCGGCCTATAGAATTGAGGCAGATTCTATACGTAACATGCCCACAACTATCTCCTCCCCTCCCACCCCAACTACCGATAGGGGCCCACCCCCCCCATCATAGTTGTTGTTTTTTAAGGCCCTACTATGGCAAAGGGGCCTGCTAGAGTAAGCCGGGCCCACCCTGCCTCCCACCGGGCCCCGCCCCTTAGAATAGTAGGGCTATGGGATTGGGGGTATAGTTATGAACGGCTCGCCCCTACCCCCGTCTCCTCCCACCCACCCACCCCAACCTTCGTAGGGCTAAGGGCTGATTAATGGCAGTGGTTGCTTTTGGGAATCATAGTTCCCCTGCGGTTGTTCCGCTGTTTGAGGTATGAGTGTGCTGTTGAGTGTTGGTGAGTGTGTGTGTTTAGGTAGGGTATGAGTTAGGTGGGTGATGGCTGGAGTAGTGGTGGGTGTTGGACCTGATGGAGTGTAGCTGTGGAGCTGTGTCTATCCGTGGAGCTGTAGCGGTTGGAGGAGTGGTGGGTGTAGGACTGGTGTTGGAGGTGGTGCGGTTGGATGGCAGATTGGGGGTATTGGGTGAGAGTAGTGTCTGGTTGGATGCTCCTTCCTGTTGGTATAATCTGGCAACTGCTGCTCCTGTTGGTCTGTCGCTTATATAGTAGGTCCACTGCTCTCTGTTCGAGCTGAGTGGACTGCTCTCTGTTGGAGCTGGTTGCGAGCCCCTACTATTCTATGGCGGAGTGGCCCTACTCTATAATGGGCCAGTCAAGCTCTGATGGATGGGCATTATGGGGGACCTGGGTTGGGGGAGCCCCGACGAGAGTAGGACCCCCCTTGCTTTGTCCTACTCGGAGGGGCGGGCCGGTTAACGGTTGAGAATAATCCTTCCGCCCGACCCGGATTATCCTTCCCCCCACGCGGCCAAGACAGGAGATCGGCGGATGATTGAACACTTATTGCAGGTTTGTTGATTCAAGGAATAGCCGCTGGATAGCCGCTGAATTGCCGCTGCAAAGAATAGCGTTTCCATCATTGGGGTTGCATCCCTCCGCGCCGCAGCCTTGGTCCTAGGACTAGCGAATGTATTCTGTATGTAACAGGCCCCCCGCCCCCCCCCAATAATAATTGTCCCCGTCGTCATCAGTTACTAAGCCTCGGTCCGGTTATTATTGGGTGATTATGCAGGGTGATTCCCAAGCAACTATTGCTTCCCACCCACCCGAACTTTGCCCCCCACCCTGCCCGACCTTCATCTCCCACCCATCCAACCCCTACGGGCCAGGGTTGGGTGGGAACTAGAGTGGTGCGAGTGCACATTGACTGGAACATGGTATGGCTATGGAGGTGCACCACCGGTTTCCCTCTATCAAGTGCACCTCAGACGATTTACTTATTAAAGTGCTGTTGCATTTGATTTATATCGAGACCGGGGAGCAACCGGCATAGATCCATTTCCATAGCGCGCGACATCCCTCACAGTTCAATAGCTAGTAGCAGCGGAGCGAATCCATTCATCGCAGATTCTGTTCCAGGGTCACCACCTTGCAAAGATCTATATCCAATCCAGATCTGCTTAGACCCCGTAGCGAATAGTACATTTATAGAATATACTGGATACGCTCTCCCACCTGCTCATTAGTTGCCCTCTATTCTATTGTTGCCTACTATTCTATGGGGGTTACTTTTGACTCACCATTGTTTGTCAGTCATCTTCACTGTATCCTGTTTGGTTTCAAATAAAATCCGGCTACCGGAACTCTAGTTTCCCGCCCACCCGAACTCGCCCCTTATAATAGGAGGGCCCATCCAACCCTGGGCGGGGGGTTTTCCTATATCCACCCACCCTCCCCCGCCTCCCACCCACCCCTTCTCCCACCCACCAACTAGCCCATAGAATAGTAGGGTTAATGCCATCAGCTTGCTAGCCCGGGTAGATGCCGTTGGTGCTTCATTCTAGTTCCGTAATCCAATTATAGTAGGGCCAGCTTCGAATGAATGCCCCCCAGGATCTGATGCTCTATCTCCAGTATCATCCCCATTTTGAGATACAGGTTCATATGCTCCTCCGTCTCCATCTTCCTCCTTCTCGCCAATTCAGGGGGAAATTGAAGATGCTATGAAGCTTATCAAGCATATCTCTGATAAAGATTCAGTGGAATTTACTATAGACACATATCACCCTGTGTTTGAGGAAGCTTATGAGAAAATGATTGAAGACATTGAACAAGGTGGGGTTCGAGCCTCAAGCACACAAGAGGAAGAGTTGTCTCCCTCTTTCTATGAGAAACAGCAAACTCAGCAGCAGCAAGTTTCTCCCCTCAGATAGTGGGAATCCAGCAGATGCCTCCGCCCCCTGGGTCTCCTCAGTCTCCCCTATCTCAAACATATTCTGGATTAGTAATCGATCCTAATAGACTCAGGGGATATAATGGCATTGCATACACGGACAGGTATATGGAGCCAACAGCAGTATGATTGGGTGAAGCAGCAATGGCAGCAAAGGAAGCTTAAAATTAAGTGCTCCTAAATTGGCAGGCGAAATTGAGTCAGCCAAACGCTGCCTGCCGCTTTTCTATAGAATTGCCTGCCGAGAATTTTGAAGCTCGAAGCACAGCTGGATACACAACCTGATACATAAAGCCTCCAAAATGAAAAGGCCATGCTAGAGCAGCAAATAAAGGGCCTGGGGGGGGGGGGAAGCACAAAACACAGTTCTCCACCCCTTTAGGCTATTTTTATTGGGGGCTTTTAAGTGGGAGCCCTATCTTATATACGTTTATACTTAAGTTATCTCTTTTTAAGTCTGGGTCTATTCTCTCAATGCTCTTCTTGTTCCACCGAACCAGTAGCTAACTACTGTGGTAGTGGACGAGAGGTCCAGGAGGGAAATCGGAACCCTGCTTTCTATGTCTCTAAGTACGGGCAAATGAGGGATGGGTAGCAGCGTTCGGTATTAGTGGCACCAGCAGGTGAGGGGTAGGTAGTAACGGTAGTCAGCATAGAATGGTTAAGCGTGCTACTTAGAATAGTAGGGGCGGGGTGGGAGGGCCCCTCCCCCCTATAGTTGTTCCGGGAGGGAATTTGAGTTCGTGTGGTCGGGCGTGTAGCATGCTCTACCGGGGAAGGAGTTAGCGAGAAATCAATTATTAATGAAGAGTCTACTCTATCTCTTCTTCCAGACTCATGGGTGACATGAAGGTTTATCGCCGCCGGTGTAAGCTCGAAAGGGCCCTGTCAAATCCCATGTCGTAATGACTTTATACGCTTTGTAAGCCCCAGGATCCCTGGCAAGTGCTTTCCCGGCTGCTGGACGGAGTTCGGACATAGCGGAAACTGTGGGAAATTACTACGGGGGCTACAGGGTCTAGCTTGCTGGCGGTATAGATGAGCGACTGAGTTAGGTGGTTGTGGGTGCTCCCGCCTACCACATACAGTGATGTAAGCCGGTATGGAATCGACATCTGTAATTCCGGAGTTCGGAAATATCTAATCTCCGGTGTGGTTTCAAACTACTTCTAGTGATGGGCTACTACCCATTCATTCGTCTACTGCAGGCCTGCGGATGGACCCACCCTTTCTACATGGGAGAGAGCTTAAACTACAGATGTAAGCCACATTGTTGAAGACCCTCACCCGACGAAGGCGGGGTGGGTGGGAGGCAATCTTTAACCGGGGGTTGGCCAGCAAACCCCCGGGCCTATCTGCACTTCGTTCAATATCTCCTCCCACCCACCCCTGTTAGCATTTTTGACAATGCCTTACCCCGGCAGAGTGGTCGATGCTTCCCCGAGCCTCCGGGTCACGAATCCGGTTGGTTGGGCGAGCAGTAGAAGAATCGGTAATCAACATCGAAGTCGGCCTCACCTTCACTTCGTTCAGGATGAGGGCCCGAGGAATCTTTTCAAAAGGCGTCGTTTCGGATTGAGCGGCTCGACAAGTGTTGGGTGGTTCCGCTCGAGTCCCCATCCGCCAGATCTCCCACTGCTGCAAGTAAGCCTACTGATTGAGAGAAATGAACCGATGCATGGATGACAGATCGATCAGCCCTTCTTCTTTCTCTCGGTCGGGTCCCCGATGATGGAAAGGCTATTGTTGGTGGGTGGGAGGAGATAGTTAGGCCGCCATCAAGAAACAGGGGGGAAGAAGCCAGCGGTAAAGAAATGTGCCGGCCCCCTACTCTAGATAGGAAGCTCTATCCCCCCTATCCGATCTCTTCTAACCCACGATCAAGTGCATAAATGACAGAACCGGGTGAATGCAGAGATTATGGACACCTATCCCAGACTATGACGGTAAGAGAGTTAAGGAAATCCGTCTTCCAGAAGATCGCCGGCTCGACCTACCAACCAACATGCTCGGTGCTTGACCAACATGAAAGCAATGGTATGATCTACTCGACCTTGAATCCAGCCCCTTTCATGCCCTCTACTCGGTCCATCTACTCGACCTTGAATCCAGCCGGTACCGGTACCGGCACAATTCTATGACCCTATCCAAACTATGGTGCTCGACCCCCATCCATTATAGGGGCCGGTATCAATAGGTATATGAATATATTAAAGTTGCTCGACCGAATCCTCCCCTCACTCGACCTTGAATCTATGCCCTATGGATACTAGAATTCCCCCCCCGGGGGGGGGGTGGGAGGCTATAGTTGGTGGGAGTTCTAGTTCCCGCTACTATAGTTATAGTAGGGCCATTCAAGGTTGAGTTCAAAATGCTGAGCTCCCTATCTAGCTAGAATTCCCCGCCCGGGGGCTCGACCTAAAGGTAAAGGTGGCCCATTATAGAGAAGGGCCTAAGGGGGTGCTTGGTGGTCGAGCCCTATTGAAAGGTTGCCCCCGGTTGAGTGCTCGGCCCAATCAATAGGTCTAGCTGCTCTCCCAATCAATAGGTCCAGCTGCTCTCTGTCCAGTCCCGTCCAGTATCACTTATTACTAAAGGCCATAAGAGCGCGCCCTACTACTATAGATGAATGGGCCCTCGACCCCCGGTGGGGCCCGGGGGTGGGTGGGAGGAGATAGAGGACCCGTGGGGGAGGGTAGAAAGAACCGAGTGCCCGATTGCCCCAGCTATATAGATAGGGGGGGTAGTAGGTAGGGAAATGACCTGCCCGATGAACTACCCGATCCTCAGCTGTTGGCGTTCAATTAGATAATTCCCATCGAGGGGGGCATTGGCACGGATGCGGTGAATTGCCAAATTGGGGTATGGCATAGATAAGTTCCTCCCACCCTACTATCTATCCTCGGCTGGCTATATTGAGGGGAATCAATCCCCGCCCTCTGCATATGGGCTCAATCTGCCCCTACAATGGCTCTATGGGGCCAGAGTCTAGACGTCATATGTCTACTCCCATAGAATTAATTGTAGGGCGAATAGTTTTTGTGGGGGGGGCCTTTGAACCCGACCACCCACCCGACTATGCCCCCCACCCCCCAAAAAGAATAGTTATCTACCGGTTCAGCAACGGCTAGTTTCCCGGAACTATTGCTGTAAGGGTGGCCCCTATTATTAGATTCGGGAGAAAGTTGGGCCCCTACCATTCTATAGGTAGTCGGTAGATTATTGTAGGGGGAGGAGGGCCCCCGCCCGGGGGGGTCTAGTTCTTTACTGATTAATTAACTGATTCATTATTCTAGTGAACAGGCTTATTAATTAACTTACTCTAGCAGGCGCACTATAGTTCCCACCCAACCCGGAACTATAGTTTCCCTCCCACCCATAGTTATGAAGGGTGGGAATTTGAGTTGTTTTGCCCGTTCCAATTCCTTCCCATACAACTGTACCTGCTACTACTGGCTACGGATCTGGATATGTGTCTCGATCTCCACGCTATAATCCCCTTCCACCCCGCTACTGATGATGGCACTGGATAAGCTACTTATGGGTATGGATCTTTGGCTCAATCAGCAGCTTAAGCAACTGCATAATCAACAGAGTCAGCAGCTTGATCAACTTACTCAACGGCTTGAACAACCGGATCCCCTTACCCCCCTCAAATTATGTTGGGGCTGGAACTGGAACTGATAGCTCTGTGGCTGGATCTACCGCATCCCGATCGGTCAGACTCTTCCTATCGGTCACGAAAGCTAGGAACTGGTTATGGACCAACACCGGGGTCTCTAACCAGAACCAAGAACGTAGCTACGGGATATGGATATGGAAGGGATGTTGCGGGTAGATCTGTTTCTCGATAAGAAGGTATGGACCTGGTACTGTCTATACTTCATATGGTTCTATAACCGTATCTGGAGGATATAAAACAACTGTCTCTGCTACTGGTGTCCGTGCTCATGGTTCAAGCTAAACAACTGGTTCAACAACTCTTAGTCAACTGCTTAGTCCTGGTCCACTCATACTCAATCCACTGCTTCAACTGACTCTGCTCCTTCCACCTATGCCGCTGGTTATCGATCCCTCAACTCAGAATCTTTATCCCCATCACGAGCATCCGAATCCGGCTCTCGACCCGGGTAAACTGCTTACTCAACTGACTCAACCTAATCAACTGCTGCTGGACCCTATATCGATCCCGACCCGGAAGGGATGCATCTGGCTTTGCATCTGCTACTCGTGCTGCTCATGGCTCCGCCACCGGGTATGATATATCTGGATATGCTGGTGGATCCGGTAATGGGCTCGGCCTAGATGCTGGTCCTGGATCAGAAACCGGTACTGGAAGATACGTTATTGGTACTGATACTCGCTATTCCACTGGTTCTACCGGTGTTACTGGATCATCTGCTCAATCCACGGGATCTACTGCTACTGGCGCCTCTGCTGGATCGGTACAAACTACTGAACCAACCTCACCAGCTGCTGGACCAATTTTGAAGCTCGTGCTGCTTCTTTACAATCCCCATCCCAATCTGCATCTCGACCTGGAGGAGATGCCGCGAGAATATGGAATAGGAAGAGATGTCGCGGGCTGTGGGACTGTGACTGGAGGGTATGGATCTGGATCAGAATCAATTGCTCGTGAAGACCTGGGTGTGTAAACTGCTGGATCAATCGGTTCGGGATCACGGATCAACGGATCATACTCGGCCGGTTCAGGACAAAGCGCTTTACCTGCTACTGGACCATTCACAATAGGATAATTCGTACCGGCTCGTGGGCACCCGTACATGGACTTGTCCCATTCACTCCCGTACGCTGCTCCCCGCTTTATCTTCCACATGAACACCAGGGGTGGGTGGGAGGCCCCTACGGGCCGTAACCTGAACGATATTGACGGTTACGGGTGGGTGGGCCCCTACTATTCTTAGCCAGGGTAGTGGAGGTAGATGCCGTTGTAAAGTTCCGGGGGGGCTATCTCTTCTCAACCGAGATCTCGAATCTGGAACTGTGCCAATACCTTCCTCCCGATCCAACCTACTATCGAGTGCATCAATGACGGAACCTATCCCCGTCCGGTTCAAACGGGGCAGCAATCGTCTCCCTTCTATTCGATCGGGTCCCTTGAGATCTCCGAGATTTTGACAGGCGATTGCACGTTCCCACCCAACCAACTATAATTGGCTTTATCGCAGGCGTCATTAATAAGTGGGGGGAGATAGCGCGGTTCCCCATCCGACAAAAAGAATAATGGGTAGGCGGGCGGAGCCTCCTTTTCACCCCCTTAGAATAGTAGGGCGATTCGGTTGTAAATGATAGACCGCCAACTAGAGACACTAATAGATGGATAAAACATCAAGAGCGGACTTACGGGAAGTGTCGAGTTGCCGCATTGCTGGTCCACCCCCACCCGCCGGACTATTGGGGGGAGGAGCGAACTCCTATCCACTTCGCTTCTCGTTCCCCCCCACTCCACCTCTTACCCACTTCTTATGCTTTGAATGGCCCTCCCATTCCCACCCCCTCCTCTCCCCTCCTGGCAGGGTGGGAAGGCCGTCAAAAGTTATCAGTCGAGTAACTGGTTCCATAGGAAGATGGGAAGGGATGAGGAGCGAATGGGAAGCGAATGAGAAGTGAATAATAAGTAAGCACCCAGCCACCCGGCTGGGAATCAAGCCCCCAATCCGAACCGTAAAGGATTGTAGGGGCGATTTTGCCGCTAGCAGTCGAGTGTACCTTAATAGTAGGGGCAACTATATTAGCAACCGGGGCCCTCTCCCTCAGAATAGTAGGGGCCCGGTGCAGTTGGGTGGGAGATTATACCTTCTACTTTCCCTTACAGTGAAGATAGAATGGTAGGTGGGGGCCCGACCGTAAAGATTGGAGGGTGGGTTGAACAGATTATCTACTCAAGATCAATGCCCGCGAGGAGAATTCTGGTCGCCCCCACCCCATTATAGCTAGAGTAAAGCCCCGATAGGCAGAGGTAGGGTTCATCGGCCCTACTCAATTCTAGTCCCCAGGCGCCCTACCTCCAATAGTGGGGCATGTTACGTATGGAATCTAATCCCCCGTAGGGACCCGCATCTATAGCTAGAATTCCCCCCCACATGAACTGCAGGGGGCTATAGATAGCTGGGAGAGATGAGATATGCTCGGAATGGTTTAGAAACATCGATTAGAGAAGGGCCCGAATGCAGAGTCCTACCTCGGCAATAGGAGGAATAGAGTAGTTTGACCGAGATGATGATACGGATGCCGCTAGCGATGAGGAAATAATGTTCCCAAGCTCCCTACGGTACTGACTGATGGGAACGGGTGGGAGGGAACTCTAGTTGGTGGGTGGGAGGCTATAGATGGAGGGAGGGAACCTTAACTAAGAATTATAGGGCGGGTGGGAATAGAAATCGGTGATGAACCCGAGAATATGCCCATCTGCTCTTGTTCTAGATGTTTGGGGTGGGAGTTCATGCCCCTACTATTCTAAGGTAGTTGCTGGTAAGGTTTCCAGACTTAAAGGAGGGAAGGATGGTTGCTGTATTTGATTGCTATGATTGCCTATAGCGGGGTGGGGTACTCCCACCCTGCTCATGATAGATGGATTCCAGAGAGCTATCGACGGATTGGAGTCATCAGCTGGCAATAGAAGGGATTCCAGGGAGCTACTGAGCCTACGAGTTCTATAGTTGGGCGCTCTTGCCTGTGTTCGGTGCTTTACTATATCAAATGAGAATTACTGCGTAACCGCTGCCCTTTACCCCCCCTATTCTAGCAAGCTGATTAATCAAGAGGAAGATTAGAACTATATTAGCAACCGGGGTCCGCCCCTACTGGGCAGCGGTTACGCAGTGCATTACCTCGGCTTCAATACAACGGTGAATGGATGGGCATCCGGCCATGTTACGTCTATAGTCAACACCAGATTCTATACGTAATAGAACTCATTATCTTGCCTATAGAATAGTAGGGCTTCCCGATGGAGCTTTCTTGAACTCCCGGTAGGGAAACGGAGCTACCTCGCTCGTTGGGCCTACTATTTGAAGGGCTCCTCCCATCCGGGGACAGTCGTTAGCCAGCACTAATAGCTGGGTATTGCTCTCCTAAACAACTAATGAGAAAGCAGTTCGACGTTGTTAACCTTCTTTCTCTGGATCCTCCGGGTCCTCCGGTTGTAAACATCTCCTCCTTATTCTAGCAGGCTAATTAATTAAGCCCCACCCCGGGGCCTTCCGGTTGCCCTCAAATTATATGGGCCGCCCTTCCTTCCTAAGTTCCCTGCTGCGGTAGATTAGTTGCCTCCTAGTTAGGGTAGGGGCGCAGTTCCGGAAGGAAGCTAAACAAATGCTAGTTCACTCAGCCTGAACTGAACACCCCCTGAACAGTTATAGGGGCCAATCTGCCAAAAGGATATATGGTCGGAATTGAGGGTTGGGCTATAGTTGTACAGTTCAGTAATTCTTAGCCAAGGACAGCCCCTTAGAATAGTAGGGGAATCCCACCCAACCCTTACGGGAATTCAATTATAGCTGGGAGGGAATCATAGGGCCCAGCCCTCCCACAACGGCCCTTAGAATAGTAGGGCCCGGGCCATCTATTGCCGGCCATTAGAATAGTAGGGGCCGTTTGGACATTTCGCGCAGGAGTTGAAGGGTCCCAGCGGTGGCACCACCACTAACAGCAATTGTTTGGGCACCACCAGCAGCAGAGGCGCCGAAGCAGCGGAGCCAGTCCACTACCCAGTTGATCCACCAGCACCAGCAGAGGAAGGAGCCGGGTGGGAATAAGAAGTTAGAAGGAGATGGATGACTTCATTATCACCGGGCTTAGCAACCAGTTATGGAACCCCCTATAGTTCCCACCCGGCAAGTACTTGCTAAGATGCCGCTATTGGTAGTGCTGCCGAGTCGACTAGATCAATGGGAACTGGGGCGGGACCTCAGCGACTGCTATCTCTGCAAGTGCTCATTCAAATTGGTTCCGCAGGTCTACTATCTCCGGCGGGCCCCTACTATTCTATGGTAGTTCCCCGGCCGCGCGTCCTTCCTCGTGGCGTTTACGAGGGGTTACTACCCATATCCGAGCGGCGGTGCACTTCCCATCCGTTGGTGAAGCATGGCTATCGCCCCTGTACTGCTCTCGTGCTGATCGATAGTTCTCGAAGCGTATGAACAGACCGAAACTACAGAGTCAACTGCTACTTATGGATGGAACCTATGTCTCTGATGAATAATATAAAAGAAGGGGCGATGAAACCCATGTCTCTGATGAAAGAAGAAAAAACAAAATCATTCCATCCGGTCCGACTCTTACCACCCCCGATCTGGATCTGCCGGGTCATCCATTCACTGATTCGGGATCAATTAGTGCTAGGTCAATGGGAGCCACTGGGTCCGCTCGATCTCCAACGATTGGCCATGGGTTTCCATCTCGATCTCGAAATCTGCACCTGGGTCTGGATAATCCCGGGTGAATCTGTTCCTGGAGCAGTGGGGGATGTGCGGAAACCCGGAACAGGACGAGATGCTACCTTTGCCTATGGATCCGTAACCGGTTCTCGATCTGGATCTATATGAGCAACAGGATCGGCTGAATCACCCGCTCCATAGACTAGCTCTGCCATTGCTTCCCCCGCAACTACTGTTGGTTTATCGACCGGATCATCGGGGTGAACCACTCTGCACAATCCGGGTGGGGGGGAATTCT
This sequence comes from Cryptomeria japonica, assembly GCF_030272615.1. Lineage (NCBI taxonomy): Eukaryota > Viridiplantae > Streptophyta > Pinopsida > Cupressales > Cupressaceae > Cryptomeria > Cryptomeria japonica. The sequence goes on from NW_026730052.1 coordinate 21,316, forward strand.
AGCTATGTCTTTGCTTGCTTCGACCCGCGGGGTGGGTGGGAGGTAGATGGGGCCGGTGGCTTTGCCAGCTCCGGATCTGCTGCTATCGATCCCGGTAGGTCCCTCGATCCGGAAGGTATGCTGCCGGAGTTACTGGTTATGCATCTGGCCCTGCCACTGATGGATCATGAATATGCTGTCCATAATGCCACCAGCGCCGCTGGTGAATATGCCACTGATGCTGCTGGCTCCTCTAGGCGGATATGCTTCTGGGCATGGATCAATATATTGTAACACCGGCTGCTGGGTCTCGATCTCGGGAGTCATGATCTACTTCAGATGCTACCTACGGGTTGGGTGGGCCCCCATATATTCTTCGCCGAAAAGCTGCTTTCTCCACTTACTCATAGAATTGGTGTAGTTGGACCATTTACTGCCTGATAAGAATTATTTGTACCGCCAATGAATGACCTGGGCCCCTCTTCCTCCCACCCACCCCTGCATTGGGAGTAAGAAAAGAAATAATATCCGGATGAATGATCTGGTTCCGGGCTATCTGTGCTCGGATGGCTTCTGCTTCGACATGGTCCCTATGAATGATCGGAATCCGCTCATGGCAGTGATGCACATCCAGATCCGGGTGTTGGGATCGACCGGAGTGCACAACGGACTTGCATCACCGATTCAAGGAATTGTTGGGGACAAGGCTTCAATAATGGCCCTAGGGGTGGGTGGGAGGAATTATAGAGATCGATCTTTTAGACTAGTTGTTAGTTTTGGCGGGATCCCCTACTATTTGAAGGGCCTCCCACCCTGCTGCCCCATGTGACGTATAGACTCTGGCCAACAACTAATCTACCTCACCGGCCCGTAGGGCCCTCCCACCCGGGCCCCCTAGAATTCCTTCTATTCCCTCCCACCCGGTTGGGAGGAAGTATAAGGGCCGGAACTATACTAGGGGGGGTGGCCCCCCCGGGAGGTTTCTATTATTGTAAAGTTCCGAATTCTAGGGTGGGGGGGGGAATTATAAGGCGTCGGGAGAGGACTAACCTTTGGAATGTCCTTTTGAACAGAAATCTCTTCAGTTGTTGTTTTTTGGGGAACGCTGGGCTGGACTTACCTCTGCAGTTGAATCATGTGGTGGAGATGGTTGAGTTGGCCGTTGTGGAGAAGGAGGGGGAGCAGAAGTTCCCACAGCTGCAGCAGTTGTTGCCACACCACAGTAGGAGCCTCTTTTGTCTCCGCACCCTTGAGCTTTATTTTCAGTTTATTTTCCACCTTTTCTTCTGATGCTTCCTGTTCGATTTCTTCAACATTTATCGCTTGGGTGGCCACAAACTATCTCCTCCCACTTAATCCTATTGCCCCCCCCACCCACCCTCCCCGTTGTGGGGGGCAATTGACTCGGGAGGGAGGGAATTGTCAGTTGGGGTGGGTGGGGGAGATAGAGTAAGCTTCCGAGGGAGGGAAAAGAGCCAACTCAGTGTGGTAGGGGCGGTAGGAAGACCATTGGTTCTCATGCGAGGGGTTGGAGCAATGGACTGACTAGGTTCGGTTAGGGTTCTTAGTTCCACCCTTCCCAGGGGGTCGGGTCTTAATCCCTGTTTGAATCGTAGCTCGAGCGGACCAAGGTCGTTGGGACGAGAACTGGCACGGAGGATTGGTCTCTCGCTCCTGATCGATCCACTGGCAGAAGGGACGGCTTGCTTGCCTCTGCCTATCGAGGTGGTTCGCCCACCGGGCTATCGATTAATGCCCGAATTCGCTACTGGTTGCTGTATCCTCCAATGAGATTGGTCGAGACCCCGGATGCTGGAGCAGCCGAGACGTAGCGAGAAAGGGTGGGTCGGATGCTGCTGGGGAAGAACCACCCGGTGTGGATGCGAGCTTCGATTGATAATACCTGTATGAAGAAGTGGCTCGATCGCCCTTTCTCGATGAATAAGACCTACCTACCCGGTGCCACTTCTCACGCTGATGCCCGTGGGCGGACTCGATATGGATAAACCAACATCTTATCCTCACGAACGAGATTTGCGTGTCCAAGTCGTCCGTACCGCGCTCAATGCCACCGGATGGACTCGATGCATCGATCATTGCGGGCGGGTGGGAAGGGAGAGTAGACATGGAAATCCGCCCTGTCGAACGGAATCTACCAGCAGTTCCGAGTCCTACCGGTCCGTGTCTCTCGGCCAGGAGCTATCGGTATCCAACGTCTCTGGTTCCATCCCTGGTATGTGTGTGTTCCGCCAATGCTCCAATCCGAGTGATGATTTGTGCCGATCGTACCCACCAAGATCAGCTGAAGAAATAGAAGCCCTTGCCATTGGTTCCGATCCGACCGAACAGCAGCACCGAGAGTACCGGCATCAGATCTTCCTCCTTCGTCCGGTCTCCAGAGACAGCTTGCTTGAAAGCCCTCGGATCCAAATACTTAGATAGAGTCACGTCCAGGTCCGGTCCCGACAATAAAGCTTTTTCTCCCAGCAGTGGCAAGCGGAGATGCGTAAGGGGGTGGTGTGAGCGGATCGGATAAAGGGGGTGGAACAGGCAGTGGGTTGTCGTCTGAAGGCCATTGACCGAAATCAATGAGGTGGGCGGCTAAGGCAATATATCACCGAGATCGACCGGGTGGACTGCTCCCTTCATCGAGAGACACGAGAACCAGCTGATGCCAATTGAAACACTGGATACCCATTGATGGGCGATGAACATGGCACTCGCTGAACCGGGCGGTTCGGTTGTTAGGTGGGAAATCGACTGATTAATGAAGTGAGGGGGTTTGGGCCGGAGAAATGCCGTTTGTTAGTCGACGTGATAGATCGTAAGAAACAGTATCGTGGGAGTTCCCCGGGCCCCTACTATTCTAAGGTAGATTAGGCCATTTTTGACTAACTCAATAAAGCCCTCGACTCGCTTTCAAAGGTGAGGGCCAGACAAGGGCTATCTCCCAGAGCTCTCGATGTGCCGGAATCAACCAAGTGCTTTTCTTCTCCCCAGCTCCAGTCGAAGCAACCAACCTATTCTGTCCGCTTGGAACCTAAAGTCTATCACGTACGTATTAACGACTTCACTTCTATTCCCAGTGCCCGGAGAGAGGGAGATGAATAAGTCTATTTCAACCCCTAACAGCTCAGCAAATCTAATAAGTTTTTACCCTTCCCTGCCTCACCCCTATCTCGCTGGAACATTGGTCTACCGCTTCTTCTAATCCCTCGATCGATGTCTCCCCCCACTCAGCGTTAAGCGGATTGAAGGATGAAGGAAGCCATAAGGGATGTATCGCCAGTCCTAGCTATTTGGTTAATCGGTCCATTGCCCGGCCGGATGTCCCTACTTGTGCTTCCGATCGACCGTCTATTCAATCTCTTCCCCTCTCCCTGCTCGATCAAAAGGTGGGTAAGTCCCCAAAGATCCTAAAGTATCAACCTCGTCATTCTTAATTGACCTGTCGAAGGAAAAGATCTGGTGGAGAGGCCATAGTCTCTATAGGGGATGATGGATATATTCTTCCATGTCGGATGCGGTGCGGCCGGGGTGGGTGCCCTACTATTCTAAGGGGGTGGCGGGTGGGCAACGGGCCCCTCAAATAGCAGCAGGTCCGCAGCACTTTTGTGCTGCTGAGCAGCACTTTTTTGCTTCAAATCGGGCGATCCGCAGCAGGCCCCTACTATGTCGAAGGGCTGCTGATCAGCACTTTTGTGCT
>NW_026730053.1:0-25000 GCF_030272615.1 Cryptomeria japonica
CCCTCGATCTATCGAGAGCATGAGATAGTCTCCCCCCCCCCCCATATAGGGCTCCTCCCCCAGCTATATAGAGTAGGCCGTCGGGGCCTATCTGAAGTAGCTGCCAACTATAGATTAGATACTCACCCGCTTCGCCGTCTGATAAATATATCCTTGTCCAGTTGGTGGCATAGATGAATTTCTAAATCGAGTTCGGCAGCCTCTATCTCCTCCCACCCACCCCTGGCTAAGTCAAGCTATTTTCCAAGGATTCCTTAAAATAACCTACCCCTTGGATTTGTCACCGATAGCTGGGGATGGGAATAGACGGAAATCTAAGTTGAGCAATGACAAAGGGAGGTTGGGGGAGCCCTACTCTCCAATGGGGCCGGTGGGAACGATCGTTAGGGAGCAGCCGAAAGCTCCCCTCTGGCTGCTGGTACCGATATTGCATAAATCCTAGACCAGAGGTTCTCTCCGCAGTTTCACTGCGAAACCCTCAGCCCTCTTCGCCCATCTCGCTTTTGTGTAGTATCGCAATGGATTTGTTGATCTGATCTCGCAGCATCATCGGCTGCTCGATCGAGTCTGCCGGGATCGGCGGTCATGTCAAAATGGGTGACATGTCAATCGAGTGGATAATTCGTGTCAGCGGGGCTTGCTTAAGTAGGCTAGGCTTCAAGCACCGTACCTTTTCGCTTTTGGTACATCGGTGCTTGCGCACATAAGGTGTCAAAGTTGGAACAGGTAGACCTTACGATAAATAGGCTGGGACAGGAAGGAACGCTGGGCGAGGTGATAGCTCGTATGCCTAATCCGATGTATGTGCTTTGTTTTCGGAAAAACGCCATAATTCAAGTAGGTGGACCAAGCAAGCCGGGGAAGAGGAGCGAACCAACCTTCTAATGAATGCTTTCAACTTTCTCGACTCGGAGAAAGGTGGTAGGGCAATTCCCTCCCATCCAATTGCTTATTCCTTAGGACTGCCTATCTTAGCTACAGTCGCCAGCCATAATTCCCTTCCCATAATTCCTTCCAATAACTGGGGTTCAATGCCTGGGCCCCCCTATTTTCCACCCGCCCACCCTGCACGGTGGTAGGGCATCAATCCACACCGGTTCGATCCCTTCTCCATTGAATCGATACTCCACCAGCAGGAATGAAACCACTCCACCAGCAGCAACCATATGATCCAATCCCCTCCATTGATCGGTATTTCCCTCTGTCCCAGAAACCAGGCTCCACCAGCAGCGATCAAATGATCCACTTCCCCTCTATAGAAAGGCGATGATTCATTTCCACCCCTAGCCGGTGATCAGAGGTGCGTAGGAGTGCACGGGATCAATAGATTGGTTGCCCTACAATAATCTGAAGGGGGGTAAAGGGGGTGGGAAACAAGAAATAAGATGCTCCACCTGTAATCAATGGGTTGGGCTCGCCCTGAAAACTAGAATAGGCATTGATAGGTCGGAGTGGAATGATTTCGTTGCTCCACCCGACTCGACCTGAACTGGATCTCTTTATTCCCACCCTAGCTGGTAATCAGATCGAAACTAAGGCATACGTATTCTCAAATGAATCACAATAGCAGGACATGGATGGATGCTGTTGAGAGAAAGGTAGGTGGATGAGATCATACTTCTGTTGGTACTGGTAGACTCCTAGAGGATATGAACCCGGGATTGATTCAACGGGTTCTTCTGGTTGGTCCTGCTGAACCTTTCAATCAATAAACAAACAAATGGTTCCACGATCGATCGCCCTTACCCTTTATATAGTAGGGGTAGGGGAGCCCATGTGGATACAGCTATAATAAACGTATTAACGACTGAGCTTCGAATGAAAGGAGATGCGGATATCCGGGATCAGCCGGTGGAATAAGAAATGGCGAGGTAGGCCTGCCATCCCAACCAATATCTCTTTCTCCGCCAGGAATCAACTCAATCGACATTTCTTTCTTTCCATTCCCTCCCGGCTGCTAGTATGGTTCGGCGAAGAAGGAAACCTCGATCCCACCTCTCTCTTTATCAGGCATGCATTGAATATGACGCCTAAGAAAGAGATAGGGCCCTACGGGGTTCACTCTTCCACGAATGGACCCTACGGGGTATCGTAGTTATACGGGGTATCGCATTTTCATTGTTTGAATTCCCCCGGGACAATGAATTCACTTATCGATGAAGAACCAGACAAAGAAAGGGACGTTAGGTCAGGATTCGAAATATCCTAACCTTAAGGAGGCAACCAGCTAATCAACATTCTGTTCTGTCCTGTTCGTCCAGAAAGAAGAAAAGGTAGCCTAAGATAACTAGCTCAGCTAACCCGGAGTGAAAAGTTTGCCAAGGGCAAAAGTAGTAGGGCCAGATTCTCTACGTAACATACCCAATGCAGGGGTGGGTGGGTGGATTATAGTTGCTTACTTATGAACTCCTCCTTATCCTATAGCCTTTGCCAAAGGCTGGAATGGTGGGCCCTACTATTCTAAGGGGGCCGGGCTGGAGGATAAGTAGTTTGATCCAGAAATCCCATCTCTTGGCCTTTGTGTTGTTGATTCCCACATGGAAGTGAGGAGCACCATCTCTGTGCTTCGTTAACGGGTTAAACTACTACTTCACTGGGTCCTGCTGCTATCCTCGGTTCTGCCTTTGTTGCAAGGTCTCGACCGATAAATTAGACTATCGCTTGTTGCAAAGGTACTGTCTTTTACGTCTACATCTGTTCAGGTCTTTTCTATCCCATCTATCCCGAAAAAACTGTCAGCAGCTGCTTTTTACTTTTCTCTTTCGACCGAATGGGCGGGTGTGATTTGATACTAGTGATAGGTGCTGCTAGACATGCTATTAGGTATTCTATTCTATAATACGATGCCTATGCCTTAGCTACTGGTGCTTCTGGTTATGGCTATTGGATATGCTACTGTAGGCTATGGTTTTCTATATAAGAGGCGGCTATACGGTGATGCTTCAACGACTGCTTAACTAATTGACTCTACCTATGATGCTGTTGGTGCTTATGCCAGCTATGGCTATGGATCTGTATCTGTTACTTTAGGTACCTATGCTACCGAAGCTAACCAATGCTACGTAACCAACCGGATCAACCACTGGATTGACTGCGGGATAAGCTGCATCTTGAGCTGCTCTTGGTGCTTACTCTGTTGCTTATACTGGTAGTGCTCGTGTATAAGCTACTACTGGTGGGTAAGAAGTATCCGGGTTTGCTTATGCCTAAACTACTTCTGCCTATGGTGCCTATGGTGCTCTAGCTACCTTTGCTACTGGTTCAAGGTAAACTACAGAAGATGCTACTGGATCTGCTTATAGTTATATATCTGTATCTTCACCTGGATCTCGTCATGGAACTGCTTGCGCATCTTTAACTGGACCTGGAACTGCGACTCCGCTGCTTAGTAAACTACTGCTCCTGGACTTGCGTATGGATCTGCTACCGGTACCTCTGTCTTTGCTGACTCTGCGTATGGTATTGCTATTGCTTACCGTGCTATAGTGACCTCTGCTCTTGCTACTGATACTACTGGATAAGCTACTGGCACTGGATATGGATCATAATAACTAAACTATGCTACTACTAGTAATGGTGCTTCAACAATTGGTGCTTCTACAGGTGGTGCTTCAACAGGCTATGGATTTGGATCATGATCTGGTTAAGATGCGATAAATGCTGGGACTGGATCTTCTACTTAGTATAGGACTGGAACCGTAGCTACTGGCTATGATGGGTATGTCTCTGGATATGGATCATCGACATCAATGACTGGTTCATATACAGATGCTTCAACAGATGCTTATGGCTTAGATGCTTCCCCTGCTTTTTTATTTGCTACGTGTGCTTCAACAGATGCTACTGAAAGCTATGAATCTGGACCTGGAACTACTCGTCTTGGTGGATATGCTTCCTTAGTTACTGGTGCTGCTCCTTCCTTTGTAGCTCTAGCTGACTATGCCTTAGCCTCTACCGGTGCCTATACCTTTGCCTACGTTACCAATACTGGTGGTGTACGCTACTGATCCTATTGGTGCTACTTATGCTGTTGATGCTGGTGCTATAGATGGATCTACTGTTGCAGGATCTGGCTTTGGATCTGTATCTGCTACCTTTGCTTCTTATGCTACTGGTTCAAGGTAAACAACCGGATAAACTATGGCTTATTCGACTGACTGGAGTTAATCACCCGGATCAACCTCTGCCTCTGACGCCCTTGCTTATGGTAGTAGTAACCGAGGGCTAGCTGACTCAGGTGCTTACTTTGGCAAGCCCACTCCCTCCCTGTACACTGACTGGCGTTCCACGCACTCTGGCCTTCCCTAAAGTGGGAGGCATGGGGCGTGGGCTTTCCGTCCCAAGTATTTCTGTCTGTCCCAAGCCTTATCAACTTGCTCCAACCCCGTATTTTGAACAGCTTTCCGAGGATATTATTGTTGAAGGGTGGGGGCATGTGACGTATGAAATTTGGAACCAAATGTCGCGTAGAAAGTTTTTGACCCCCGGTCACAAACCGGATACATTTTCTCGTGTGTGGGGTGGGAGGGAGATTCTAGTGGGGTAGAAACATTGTGGGGGGTAAAGTTGGCCATCCTTTCTAATCTTGACGAACCCGGTGGTGTGGCACTACCTCAACCCGTGTGGCACTCATAGCTAGAGTGGCACTACCTCAAATCGTGTGGCACTACTGAAATTCCGGTGGTGTGGAACTGGTTTGAATCTTGTTCGAGCTGCTTTTAAGTTGGTCACCGGGTCACACGGACAACCGATGCTCTCTTAACGGCCTTTCCAATTTCGGGGGGGGCGGTTCAGTTTTTTGGGGAATAATAGAAAAGAGGGGCGGCAGGCGCATACCGATGCCGCATATCGGTGCGTGTTTAGCCTGCCTTTGATCCCTCTTTCTCGTTGCCCTTTTCTCCAAGCTTTCAATTGGTGCATGGGGTGGCAATAGTTGATGAGATGATATACGTAACATGAAGTGTCCTAGCTATACGGGCGTTTCCCTGGTGATTGTCCTGGGGTTAGGCCGGCGAGTCGTCCCCGTTGGTGCGCCGATCCCTCCGTCTAGAGGGAAGGTTGGTGCGCCGATCCCTCCCCCGGCGAGTCGAGAGAATGGGCAGGTTGGTGCGCCGATCCCATTGGAGCTATCCTATCTTTGATCTCCTACTTGAGTTGGTGGGGGCCATAGAATAGTAGGGGCCACCCACCACGAACATCTCTAGACGACTAAGAAGTTTGTGGGGGACAAGCATCTTTTTATGGCTCTTTATCCCTCCCTTTGTCCATCTTTATCAATGCCGCATATCCCTTTCCTTTGCTTTCCTTTCCGCCCTATAGTCCCTCCCACCCTGCATGCATGCAGGGGACGACTATAGATAGTAGGCGTTCGCTTTATTTTTGCGCATTTTATGAAGAGGGAAAAACTAATTGGTTCCCAGAGGGTATAAGAGGGAAACAACTAATCGAGAAGTGGCAAACCTTGTTACCTGGGATGCCTTGGTTCCTCTTTAGATTAAAAAGGGACAATCGCTGCTTTTCTATTGTTACCCTTGTCCCCCACCAACTGGCTTATGTGGGTAACAATGCTGTATATATTCCTTTATATCTATGCTTGACCTTCCCTTCAAATAGTAGGGGTAGGGAGCCCGCCCTGGATATCTATCCGGCGAGAACAATATGGTCTCCGATGCCCGTTGAGAACCAATTTGCTTTCATTTCATGCTTCATGATGCGATATGGACCATGGTGTTGCCAGCCACCGCACCCTACTATCTAGCCGGGAGGCGGCTTCGGTTCGGCTATGGTGGTGTTTCTGGTGCTTCTGTGATCAAGTGCGCGGGTTTCCCTTTAGAGTAGTAGGGTGGCGATAAATGGTGAGCTAGATGCTTAAGAAAGTTCAGCCGCATCATGCCATAGTCTAACTACCCGAATTCAGTCTATTTCTCTGATTACCTCACCAACTATATCCCCGGGGAGGGAGGGGGAGTAGAGTAGTGGGAAGAAGTAGTTGTCCAAGTTCCCGACTGATTGATAGGAGCACTTCAACAGTTAGTGCGATGAGAGCGAACCAGGCCGGGCCCCCAGTACTAACCGATTCAGTAGTGGGGAAGCGAGATAATCTACGGGAATTGAACTGGGCAGAAGTATCGAAACGGAATCCTGAACGCCGCAGTTCAGATTACCCTGTGGGAGCGCCAATGATGCGAGAAAGGCTATAACTGAGCCGATGCTATCGGATTTGGTTTCTCGTGAATGGGCTGGTGGCACCTGACCTGTAATATCTACTGATTCCGCTCATTGGTCCTAGAGCCGGTCATAGTTGAGTTGGGTGCGATGAACGGGAGTAAACAACAACCTATTTTTGGACTCGCCCGGAACAACTTTTATTCGATACACCTTTTCAGCTGGACACGAACGAACCATGCCCGGCAACATAACCCCCCACCCAGCCCCACACACGTAGGGCCGACAACGCAAGGTGCTACCTTCTCCGCACTGGGATAACATAGACCATACTACTGGTACTCCTTCAGTAATGAGTAGCCATCGGTCCCCTACCCCCCACCCCATTATAGCTAGAGTAGGGGCCGCATCTATAGCTATATGCGGGGCCCTAACGGTTGGGTGGGGATTCTAATAACGGTGGTATGAGAGGTAGGGATTAGCCGAAGCAGGGTGGGGCCCCCACTGTTCCCGGGTGGGTGGGGATATAGATAGTTCCGGGGATTCTAGAGCCCGGGCATAGTTGAGCTGTTTTGGCCCTCTCCCCCACCCCGATTACATACGTCACATGGGGTGGGAGGGCCCCTCCTCCATAGTGCCGGGCGGGTGGGAGGTCTAACTAGAATCCCCACCCAAATGCACCGGAATAGCCCATAGAATTGTAGGGGGGGTGGGAGGCTATAACTATATCTCCCACTAGAATCCCCGATTATAGGCATTGGGGATCTTAGTTCCGGGAGGAGATAGATGGTACCGTCGGCCCCTATCTGAACTATGGGGCGGCTATGGCTATCTATACATAGTTCAGTCGACGGGCTCCCACGGCTCCCGGATGAGATGGGATGAGATGCTGCTCCGGTGGTCGAGAGCTATATACCTCTATAGGGCACGTCGCCATATACATAGTTCAGGGTGCCGTTTTTTGCGACTATGACTATGGAGAGTCAGAGAATCAGTCGAGTCTCCCTCGATCTTCCCCGGTTCGCTCACCCCCTTAGTTCAGATAGGGGCCCTCAACCTCTAGATGCGGTTGAGTTCTCCTCCGTCGCCATAGTTCATAGATATATAGGGCCTCCCCAGATAGAATAGAGGGGCGGGCTCTACTCTACTCCATATAGCTCCCGTCGGCTCGAGTCCATCCCCCTCCTCCCCCGCCCAAATGAACTCTATCTGGGGGCCAACTATCTGGCCAACGGGAGATTACTCGCCCATTGATCGATCTGATTGGGCAGGTCGACTCTCTCTCTAGAATCCGCCCTCAGACTATGGACTAGACTGCAAGCAGGCTATATTCGGTTCGAGTAAGTCGAGGTCCGAGCATCTCTGATCGAGCAGCTCTTGGATTCGCCTCCCCCTATCCCCTATCCGAACTATGATATATGGCGATGGCGCCCCTATCTGTATATGGCAGGAAAGCGAGGAGAGAGCTGCGCCAGTTAGATAGTTCAGGGGCTTATGGAGAATCAATCAGACTGCGCTCGCTATATACGAACGAGAAGCCATCGAACCGAATTATGTGTCGTAAACTAGAACTGTATAGGTATAGGGCCTTCGTTTCATCAGATATGGATCAGAGACGGGCAAGCGGATTGGATGTGGTGCTCAACCGGTACATAATAAGTTTGCCAACCGGTACAAGCGGATCGGATGTGGTGAGCTATATAGATAGGGGCCGGTACATAATATGCCAACCGGTGCATAATAAGCTTGCAAGGAGGGGAGGTCCAGGGCGGCTGGACGTTGCCGAACTATCTAATCCCCCTATCTGAACTATGGGGCACCCTATCCTGAACTCTCTATGGATGGGGGGCAACTCTCTGAACGTCGGTATGAACTATGGCGAGGCGACCCCTGTCTATCTATGGGACCCCTGAACTATCCCTATCCAAACAGAGGGGGGGCGACGGCCTCGACCGCCCCTGAACTATCTGCCTCGACCGCAGATAGGCCCAGGGGTGGGTGGGAGGCAATAGTTGGGTGGGTGGGGGGAGATAGTTAGACCTCCTAATTTCCCACCACTAGAATCCCCACTACTAATCTACCTCGTAGAAGCCAGGTAGTCGGTAGCCCTACTATTCTATAGGCTAGGGAATTCTAGTTATCTCCAATTAGTTCGGGAGGGAGGGCAAAGGTCTTTCCAAATCAGGTCAGGGTCATGACTTAAGGTCCGGGCGGCGAGAAAGGGCATTTAAGAAGAAATCCTCCCCTTCTTTCTGATCTTGAAGGGTCGCCAAGTGTGTATAGGGCTCTGCCTCCTAATAGAATAGAAGAAGAGGGCCCTTTAGAATAGTAGGGCGAAGGAGCAGGTAAATACTTCGATCAAGGAAGGGAAATAGCATATAGAAAGAAAGAGAGGGGAACCGGAGCATATATCTAGATATTGGAGTAGTGCGGATTGGAGTAGATATAAGAGAGACCCACCCATAAAAGAATAGAACAGGTAGTCTACCGTGCAGTAGAGTGATTACCGTGCAGTAGGCGGCAGTTCCGTGCAGGTAGGTGTGGTACCTTGGTACCGTGTATATAGAGGGTGCACCCACCCAGAAAAGCATAGAACAGAGGGTGGGTGTTGGTTTTGTTTTTTCCACCACTATGGTGTATTGTATGCAGTGATATATAGGTGTGATGATCTTTTATTCGGAGAATCGACATTGTCGGAGAATAAACAGCCTAAGGCGGCGAATCTCAGGAGGAGAATTTATTGAATAGCTGTAATCAGACAAATAGCTCTTCGATGGAAAAAAAACCGTTGGTCGAGCATCCTCGACATTTTCTACAGTTAAAGCCCGCCCGGCATTCGTCAATGATCTTTGGAGTTATGTCTTCTCTTTAGGCTATCCCTAGTGACCGAAATGAGAGAATAGTTTACGTTAAAGCTGAGTTAGCGAGTAAAAGCACAAGAAAGACTCCTGCTCCGATACAGGAGACACACACCTCCTCTTCATCCTGCAGGTAGTCCCTTTGATGGAAGGCCCGAAGTCTGGGATGGCACGGCGAAGGGTCTGGCCCTTCGTTTCTAACTCTTCTGACCCACTCATAATCCGGCGGGTTGCAGAACTTGTCCTCTTAATCCGGCTGATGCTGGAAGGAGAAGCCATGCGAACGGGCGTGTTCCTATCAAGAAAACTACTCCGTCTGGGTCATAGTTGGGCCTTGTTCTAATAAAATGGCGTTTCAGAGCCCTTGGGGCGAACCCAAATGCGCAGCAGAATTCCTAGCCAACGTTCCCCCATAGACTTGTAGGGGGCCAATGCCATTCTTGCTGCTAATCCAGAGTGGCAAATCCCAGTCCATTCGGATCAAGCTATGTGGCAGGGCCACTTCCAAGCCCACCCCCTACTATCTATAGGGCTTCGGAAAGTGCCATCAGAAACTCGATTTGCCGATTCCGTTGCCTCCGCATCACGGCACATAGGCGTTGGTAGTTCCATTGATTGAGTCAGAGGAAACGGGCCCTTATATCCGCCCGGGGATGGATTCTGCAGGAAAACCCAACTATAGAAGGTTGGGTCCCTACAATTCTATGGATAAGCCTGCTAGAATAGCTTTCTCAAAATTCTAAAAAGAGCATTTGATTCAACGGTCGCTGTCGCCATTCTTCGTTCCACATGCATGATGGCGGGTGTTCATGGCAATCACTTCTCAGTTGCTTTTGTCAGGTTTCGTCGGCCTGACCAGTCAATGGGTCAAGCGAACTATAGTTTAGTTATGACCCTTAGTCTCTTCGAAAGAACCGGAGAAGATCAGGGAGAGGAAGGAGCACGAACCAAACTACTTCAGAATAGGGGCAGCCGGGGGTTGGCCCGCTTTATAGACTCTACCCGGTTCCTATGGGGAGAAACTACTCACTATCGAAATGAAAGACGATCGATTATCTACCCAAGGGGATAGAAGATCCCACATACGGAAAAAAGTCGCAGGGAGAGTTAAACCGAGTGGCATTGCAAAGGCATAGTGATAGTAGGGTCGGGATATCCCCGCCCTCCGGACCGGACGTGAAGGTCCCCCCTCATCCGGCTCTCCGCAGGGGAATCTCCACTCACTGCTTCCCCCAATATCCCCCCTCTGCCACATCATGGGGAGGTTTACAGGAGATCCCAGAGGCTCGCTCGGAAAGGCTGCTTGCTATAGCAGTCCGGCTGCTCCTGCCGAAATCATTACTATCCATTATATCCCCCGTGCTCTGGCAATTACGCTCCCTGGACTATGGATTGACGAAAAGAAAGATCCAAGCGAGATATAGAATGGAATGATGACGATGCCCTAGCACACCGGCAGGGCCTTCTTTATTGTCCTCCGATGCCGCCAGAGAATAGTAGGGGCTGCCATTAATCAGCCCCAGCCGAATTGGGCGGGGCCCTCCCCCCCCGCCCCCCATTATAGTTGTTATTGTAGGGGAGCCCATAGAATAGTAGGGGCCCCCTTAGAATAGTAGGGCAACTATCGAGTGCAAGTTTATTAATGAACGCATTAATCTACCAGTCCCCTACTATTCTATGGATTAACCTGCTAGCCCCAGCCGCCCCCCGGGAGGTATATTATCGTAGGGGCCCGCCCAATAACAACTATGATGGGGGGGGAGTAACAATTCTAGTTGGAGGGTGGGACTCGATTATTGGCGGTCTTGTAATCCAACCGGCCCCACCCCCCACTACAGAGGATAGGGCCCTGTATCTATAGTTGGGCATCACCCGGGGCTTCTTCACCGGCATGGAATAGGGAATAGAATGCAATGGGATGGTAGAGGGCTGCCTGCGCCCGCGATGACTGTCCCCTCGTCCATAGGGACTGGCATACTACCGCAGCGACTCCCGCTAGATAGCCGCTCTTTAAGGAAAACACTCACCTGACGAGCTTAACCACCCGCCAACTATCGAGCCCCACCCAACCTCGATTCTAGCAACTATAAGAGGCGGGCTTCAATCAAGCCCTACCCCCCCACCCCCCTACCCCCCCCCCCATCATAGTTGTTATTGTAGGGGGCTGGGTCCATAGAATGTCGAGGGAATGCGCCCCAGCCCCCGCCCGGGGGCATAACCGGGGGCCCTTTAGAATAGTAGGGGGCTCGAATTAACTATGCAGGGTGGGTGGAATAGCCCGTGTGTGGGGCAGCAGGGTGGGGGGCTCAAGTTCTCCCACCCACCCCTGGGCCATGCCCCCCACTTATTAATTAGCCTGATAGCCTTAGAAAACTCTATCAAAAAAGGGGGGGGTTGGGTGGGACTATAGTTACGGAGGAAGATAAAGGCGGTGAGGGTCTATCCAGCCTCGTGGAAAGAGGGGGATTCATTCACTTGCATTCCTGCTTGCATGCTGGCACTACTAGAAAGCTCCGGTCTTAACGCCCCCACTACCGCCGGCCGAAGGTTCGTAGAGTCGGGTTTACCGTTTACCCACAACGGAGGAGCCACCCCCCCGCCAAGCCCTACCTCGATAAAGGGTAGGGCTCAATAGGGGGCAGGCGGCCACGGGTTGTAACGCACTCCTCGCACGACGAATCCACTTTGAAGTTGACTCATTTGCTTGGCCAATTGCCGGAATGTGTACGAAATGCCATAAGGGCCCAATATCTCAATAGCACCTTTGTCTGAGGCTTCGAATGAGACTTCGTATCCGAAACGCGGGAACGATCTGACTATGAAGTCATTAAAGACTTGATCGGGGAACCAGCGTTTATTTAAAGAGCAATAGAGTCGATTACCGGAAGTACTAGTTTGAAAGGCTCGTTGGAATCGATCCGCTACGAGATTGACATGATACGCCACGAAAGCACCTAAAGTACTAAACAGAATGGGTATTAGTTCGGTAATGGTTGGAGCAGCAAACTCGGATTCGGCGAGAATCTCATTTTTGGGTGGTACGGAAGGGGGATTGGCCCGGGAATTGGATAGGGGGTCAACACGCTGCGGCTCAAGTGCCCTCCGAACCGCGCGAGATGGTCGCCTATTACACGGCTCACGAACTCTGCCTCACTCTGCATTTGGGGGTACCTATTATTCATTCGTTACTCGCTATTCGTTATCCGTCTAGGCCCCGCGACCAAATGATTACCCAAATGAAATGATTACTAGTACTCTATAGGTAGGGTAGGGTCCCATGCAGGGTGGGCCCCTACTATTCTATGGCATCGGAGGGCGATAGTAGGACCATTTTATCGATTATCTACGTAACATGCCCCCCCTACCCCCGGCCTATTGAAAGGGTAAGGGCTAGCTAAGTACATTAATGACAAGATTCTAGCCCCATAGAATTGATAGGGGGCCCTTCCCTTCAAATAGTAGGGGGCACTCGATAGTTGCTAGAATCGCCCATAGAATTGTAGGGGGGGTGGGCATGTGTAGTATAGAATCGAGGACACTATCGCCCTACCTCCGATGAAGGCATCCCGGGGCACGGATATCATTCATGGCACTCCGATGAACTGTAGGATGGTAACTGCTGCTAAGCTCGAGTGAAACGCTAGATAGCTGTTGGGTCGACGCGACCCGAATACTTCGTACACCACGTTATTCGACCAACGCCAGTTGCGTTGAACCCCACAACAGCGGAAGATCACCCGTCCGGGCTACCTTCCAGCTCTCCACGCTTATCATTCATTGGCACTCATCCACTTCGAATTGACGGCTGGTAACATTGATTCAATGGACATTGACATCATAATAGTACAGCACGGGACACGGGATCAGACCACTCAGATCGGAATAGCATTCACGAAATTGCCGTAACATAGAAACATTGGGAGGATTCGTTGGCAACACAACAGCAGATGGGGCGGAGGGAGTTATAGTAGTTCTAAAATGAACCAAGAGCTAGTCAATGGAGAGTAGGCGTCTGGTAATCAGAGTGCGAAATAATTGAAAATGGTGCCTTCGGGCCTTCCCCCTCCGGGCCCCAATACAATGCTCGAAAATCACTTGTTGTAGGCGGGTTAGTTCCTCAGTCGTCGCCCGAGAAACGAAGTGTTTACTATGGCAAGCCCAGCCATCCGCGAATAGCACATAGGATTCGGCGCGGTCCGAACCGCCTTCTGAACTGATGCGCCACGCCATTTCGTGGAAAAGAGTGTCCATATTCTCTCTCCCAAGGCGGAAAGAAGAGTTGACGCGACCCCACCAAAAACGCTCAGGGAAATTCTCGGAGTGGTTGAAGCGAGCGAGATCCGCCACCGCTGCACTCTCCGATTGCTCTACTAAAGAGGAGCTGTCATCCCCCAGCGGCCTTGTCGCCTGTTCTACTATCGCTCCGGATGACGATGAGGCTCCCCCGACATCAGCCGGCGTTTCATTGAGGTCGAACCCTCGCCCGACATCAGCCGGCGTTTCATTGAGGTCGAACCCTCGCCCGACATCGACCGGGGGTTCGTTCAGATCTAACTCCCCGCCAGAGGGCAGCATCCAACAAGAATTGGGGATAGGGACTTCCCACGGATCAATTCCCCCCTCCATGCCAAGAAAAGAACAGAGCATGGAGAGAAAACGGCTGATCAATGGAAATAGGACCCGAAACCAAGGTGGAAGAACCTCAGATATCGGGTCCGATAGCCTCCTACAGATTAGATAGAGCCGCACCACTATCACACCTGGCACATATCTTATTCCAGCACAACAAACGAAGAAGATCAGGCAACACCGGAAGAATTGTGCGAAATAAGTGAATTGATCCAGTTGGGGCATCATTGCTGTAGTTCCATTTCCTCTATCTCTATATCTCTTATATATATCTATATATATCTATCTATATATATATATAGATAGATAGATAGAGATAGATAGATATATATATCTCCAGAATGAAGCGTACGAATAGTTAGTCAAGATCTGCGGTAAAGAGACTACTGTCAAGATACAACCGGAGATATAGGGATTCGGGTGGTCAGTTTTTACCAACGGAAAGCATGGGGGAAGCTATGAGGGTGGGGGGTAGGGCTACCCGGCACTAGACCACCTTTCTAGACTCAACTCAACTAAAAGCCAACTAGAGTCTACCAGTCAATTCTTTACTGGAACCTGCTAGAGTAAGGGCCCGGGCTAGACTACACTGAACTAAACTGTAGTCGGGGGGGTTCAATAGTCTAGTGGGGCGGTCCTCTCCCGGGTAGTCCGGGGCGGTTCGCCAAATTCAATTATCGCTCACCGCCCCCCCCACGGGCTCTCGACCGCCTTAAAACCCCGCCTCCCCCTCTTCTAATTAACTCTAGTAGGGGGGTGGGGTGGGTCTGCATTGGGAGAGCGCCCTCGGGCTCGACCGGTTGGTCGAGATGTCGAGAAAAGTGGGTCCATATAATGTCGAGGGCTTGACTGCAGTACCATAGCCTCCTCCCACCCGGGGTGGGTGGGGGGCAATAGAAGTTGGGCGAGCCGTTCATTAATGACGCCTGCTATAATAAGGGCTAGAATCGAGGGTGGGCCCCTACTATTCTATGGCATCGGAGGAGATAGTTCGGTCGATGCCCTCGAATTGTAAGTGATTGGTGTAATAATCGGTCATTCTCTTTCCAACTCGTCCCAGAATGGGCGTTAGGGCAAAGAACAAGAAGAAAGCTACTGAAGGAATTTGTCCAATAGTCACATATGGTGCCTCCACGGGTTCACATCCGATCCGACCTGATAGTAAGCAATCCGCCAGGAAAAACCGAAAGAGTTTCTGGTAGATCGGACGAGAACTTGAGCTACGAACATACGAACTTTTCAGAAAAGGGAGAGCCAAAAGCGGTGGAAAAACGAGTGCTATTGCGGCTACACCTCCTAATTTGTCGGGTATACTGCGAGGAATGGCATAGATTGGTGGGAAATACCATTCCGGCACAATATGAGGCGGGGTGGCCATCGGATTAGCGGGTATATAATTGTCGGGATGCCCCAATACATTAGGAGCACAAGAAATCCAAATGGAAAAGAAGATAGCGGAAGCTACCCGACCTACTAGATCCTTCGCGTAAAAATAGGGATAAGAAGCGATTTTATCCATCTTTGAATGCACACCCAATGGATTATTCGATCCATATTGATGCAATGCGGCCAGATGAAGAGGACTGGCGCCTACTGGAATAAAAGGGAGTGGATGATGAGGACTAAAGAAACGATTTAAGGTGGCATTGTCCACGGGGAAACCACCCCACGGCCAAGTCACGATCGTATCTCCCACTACGGGTATGGCGCTAGCTGAGCTTGTAATTACCGTAGCTCCCCGAAAGCTCATTTGACCCCGAGGTAGTGCATGTCCTATAGAAGCAGTCACAATCATTAACAGGGAGATGACAACTCCGAGGCACCAAACAAATTCCCTAGGACTGTCATAACTCGCATAATACAAACCGCGAAAAATATGGGGGTAAACCACGATGAGAAACATACTTGCCCCATTAGCATGCATATAACGAAGCAACCAGCCCCCTTCAACATCTCTCATGATATGTTCTACGCTGTTGAAAGCTAGATCCACATGTGGTGTGTAATGCATAGCTGGAAAAACGCCGGTCACTATCTGAATGGCTGGACAAATACCAGCTAACGAACCAAACCCCCGCCAATGACTCGGATTGCTCGGGGTCGGATAATCTATCAAATGCTGGTTCAGTGTGGAGAATATGGGTTGTTTGAGAATGGAAAATCGTTGTGTCATGTCTCTGTCCCCTCAATTCGACTCCCCCTCAATGGAAATTTCCGGGTGCCAATCCCGCCCTACTATTCTCAAGGGCTAGCAGGTTTATTAATCTACTATGGCACCAAAAAAGATTTGCCTATCCTTAAAAAGCTAATCGGCATCGACTTCCCCATGCAGATCGGGCTTGTGTAGGTAGATGTGGGGAATAATCGGTGCACCTAGACTCCCCCGATCGGGCTTGTGTGTCTATCCCCATGCAGATCGTTGTGTAGGTAGATGTGGGGAATCCTTGTTTTCGGAGATACGACACGGTCTACTATCTATAGGGCCCGGGAGATAGTCTAGGCCAAACTAGACTCTAGTATAACGATGCAGTCTATATACGTCACATGAGTGGCCAGGCATGTTACGTATAGAATCAATTGAAGTTGAAAAGAATTCTAGCCGCCCTACAATTCTATGGACCTCTGAGAAGCAGCTTTATCGTGAGCTAGACCCATTCCATGTCCCGGGGGCCCTACTATCAACTATAGAAAGGCCCCACCCCGGCACTAGTTCTAGTAGGCCCCCCGTAGAGCCCTCTCAAATAGTAGGGCGTAGTGAACTGTTTCGATTCAGTAGGAGCATCCAGCCCCAACTCGCTAATAAGGAAGCATGTCCCGACCACCCGCACAGCCCCGTATGATAGAAGTTGGGTGCTTTCCCCTCTCATTATTAGCATTGTTTCGACGCTCTTGATCTAGAATCGGGCACTGCGGGGAAACCTCTGTTAATTAATAAGCCTGCTAGTGAAACTAGGAGATGGATAAAATAGACCAGCCATAACTTTTATCGCATGCTCCAGATGAACAGTGGGTAGGCCTCACACCCGATGCTTGGAGAGAACATCATTCCCACCCTGCAGGCTTAGATTGGTTCTTCCGGCTAGGCCCCTACGGGGTCAGTCTTGTTTTCCGTTGATTGCTTTTATGCCGCTGTTGCTAGTACTAATCCATCCCATAGATGTCTACTCCGATTGGAACCCCCCACTATAGATGCGGGTAGAAAGGGAGGGGAGGCTCACCTCTCTTTCTCAATGAGAAAGGGTGAGAATCACCCGGTTCATCGAGGCCCCCTACCTATATCGAGAAACGCCCCTCTCCTAATAGAATAGCTTGGAGGGAGAGGACCTGACGGTACTCGTCCGACCCCCGCTGGGAGCCTATCCAAATTATTGATTGGGGGGGGGCCCCTATCCATAGTAGGGGAGAGTATAGTAGTGTGAAGTGATGCCATAGTATAGTCCTCTAGTGATGCAGGACTATAGATAGTGAACGGTACACTGCATTGACGGTCAAGGCCGAGCGCCCCCGGGCGACCCGGTCTATCGAGCGGAGTGGGCGGCGATCCCCGTCATGATCCCCATCATATAACGTATGAGATGACCGGGGAGTAGATGACCAACCATCATCGGTGACCCCCATCATGCAACTATAGTTCGATGGCGCATGATCCTTCTTGCTCGAACAATCCCGTGTGTAATCTCCAGCCTTCACCGGCATATCTTATCCCCCAGCTATCTATAGTAGGGGCCGCCCTATAGATAGTAGGGGAGGACCACTCCTTTTTGCAGGGTTAGTGCATGCGGCGATTCATCCATCACGCAGCGTATATAAGAGAGATGACCCATGACTCGTCTATAGAGTGGGACAGAGTAGATGACCGCTCCCCACCTATCCTTCCTATGGGGCAACGGTGTTCGATCCTTCGATGGGGCGCGATCCTCGGTGCCGTGGGGGGAGGGCGGTCGACCATTGGGTTATTCCATTCGTGTTCCATTCAATGTTACTACATTCCTCGCTGCTCCTACAATCCTATCGTCTTCCCACAAGTGCTTACAACATCCCATGTTGTTCCTACCCGCCCATAGGTGATGCACATCCGAAAGCACGTGTTCCTTCCATTAGCAGAGACAGTTGACCCGATTGCCCTACTATTCTAAGGGCCAGTTGATTCAGCAGCTGAAGCAGCACCAGCCCTACTCTATATAGCGGACTTGGATCAGTCGACCCGGAACCTGTGAATATGCCACACCAGTTCAGAAAGGAGCCACCTGCATGAGGAGTAGCTATAGCAGAGGCACCCTTTAAGGTTTACCTTGCCCTAAAATTCTATGGGGAATCGGTTCAGGTGCCAGTATATGATCGGGATCGAGACCCTTCCCGACCGGTTGCGGAGCTAGAAACGGTTGACTGGGATAAAGAATTCCCAATAGGAGCCGGGGCACCGGGCACCCTAGAGTTCCCCCCCGCCCGGCTATAGTTGGGGTCCTAGTGTCCCCTCGCTCTTCAGATTCACCAGTGGTAGTGATGGTTCGGGATCGAGTCGCTTAGCCACTAGTAGCAGCTTACTCATAACCAATTGATCCCATTGACTCGGAACCACGAATAACATATCTAGATAGAGCTCGTTCCCCAGTCCCCTAACTAAACTCGAGAGGTCTCGTGGCACCATAAGCCCAAACGGAGGTCAGGGAAAATCGGCCTCGTCAGCAATGGATTTGTATATTCATCTGCTATTATCTCCTAGCTCGGTCACCCGTGTCTGCCCCTGTCTCCGCTACGGGGGGCTCTATAAATGGAAGGGATGTTGGGCAAGCTGCTGGCAAGGAGGATGCTCGAGAATCTTCGATCGCTGGTTCCTTATAGAAAGAGTAGGGCAAGCAAGCCATTATTTCGACGTTAGCTGGTTCTAGATCAAATGCGAATGGAACTGAATCCGTATCTGGAGGATATGGAGCCGGCTATCGACCTGGAACTTCCTGTACTAATGGATCAACTCAATCCACTGCCTCCGCCCCGTGCCGCTTGCTCCGCTTCCGCTGTCTCTATCTCTATCTCGATGACCCTTTAGAATAGTAGGGCCCCCCCATTATAGTTGTTGTTTTATATTATTGGGGGGGCATGTTACGTATAGAATCTAGAAGATAGTCTAGCCCTAGAATAATAAAGAGAGGGAGATCGATGAGCAGAACTTCTAGATCTTTCTCGGTGCTGATTATCGATCCCATAGCCCTCGACATTATATGGGGCGAGGGGCAGCACCAACCAGAAAGAATTGCTTTCCATCCGGGCCATAGAATAGTAGGGGCCCTCCCTCTAGATTCTATACGTAACATGCAACTAAAGTTCGAAAGCATTGTTTCTTCCACTCTATTTTGCTTCCCACCAATCAGCATCCCTAACCCCTTCTATTCCCTCCCACCAACTATATCTTCCACCAACTCTCCTCATGCCTACCATAGAATTGTAGGGCCCTCCCACTTATTCTAGCTTATACTAGCGTCAAAATAGCAGGCTGATGCCCCGGGTGGGTGGGAAACTTGACTATAGGTTCGCCCAAACAAATATATATATATTGCTTCCATCCTTGTTCAACTAATTTCCTAACGCTTCCATCTGTCTAATCTAGTCTCCCTGCCTTCCGAACAATCCATCCATAATATTCTTTGTTTCCTGTCCTAACGCAAAGAAAAATATTGATAGGAGCAAATTGGACAAAATTATTAGCTCGAATTAACGCCCTCCAGTCTGAGCTACCGGTGAACACCAATCTATTCAATCTCGACCAATCCCGACCTGGTGAGGTGTGGTTCCTATGCTACCTATGCCCTATCTATAGTGGGCTACCGGTGCTTACCACTCATTCTCTTTATCAGCAGGTCCAACCGGCGCGGGTGCATACCAAGCAGCCCATCTCTACAGCCCTAGCTCATGGAGTACCGGTGCTCACCAAGCATTCTATCTATCCACAGCGGCTAGTCCCATCCCATCCGAGGCGGCTCCCATCTCTACCAATCGAGACAGACTTCTTCCATCTATCCACAGCGGCTAGTCCCATCCCATCCGAGGCGGCTCCCATCTCTACCAATCGAGACAGACGGTGGATTTTCACCAACCAATAGAGACAAATGAGGTGCATACTTTCTGGGGCAGACTAACCTGGGGCATACTCTGCATCCGAACCAATCAATGAAGTGCACATCCCAACCAGTCTCTTGGGCGGGATCTAACCATTCGAACCCAGCGAGGTGATGGTGCGGACCAATCCTCCCATACACAACCCGAGGTGGGGTTATCAATAAAGATTTAAGACCAATCGCCGTCATTACTACTACTTTCATCCTCAACCGGGAGTGGTTTAACTGGGAACAAAGCTCAGCTAATCGATTCGCATCTGTGCCCATATAAGCATACTTTCCCATACCAAGTATGCGTGCGAGATTGATGTTTCCATGCAAACGGATGCTATCATTATGTGTATCTGATCGCCATGAGGAAAACCAAACAGATAGCTCCGAGAATAGAGGAAATAAAAAAGCGGTGGGTGGTTTACGGAGCATTCTATTAATATATGCTGGTGGTACGAATATCTAAATAGATAGATATCTATATATATATGCTGATGGTCTTCCATCAGGGACTCCAAAAGGTTTCGTCCCTCTCTGTACTCGGATCGATGATAGCATGAGAGGGAGCTTCACTCAGGGACTGACCCTGCCGTCCTTCCCTTCCGTTCGGGTTTCAGTAGTACCATCTTATTGCTATGCCCCTATGACCGTTCAGTGATGTGTTACGAATCCCGAGCCATCCAGATAGAAGCGATTCTATGTTCTCGCGCATGCATATTGAATAAGCAAGCTATTTACTGTTCTCCGAGCTGAGAAACGTTTGGTGGGCTCCCTTCCCCTGATTATGACATGGTCCTCTCTCTGAATCATGTGTTCTGAGGGATCGCCCTAGACCTTACCGTCCAAGTAGAGACCTTGTATAGCGGTAGTAGCCTTTGCGTCGTCCGGTTCCCAATCATGAATCAGTTTCCTCTTGCTCAATTCGGTTAAGGATCCTAGCCATCCGCCCGTCCGTCATGGAGCCCCGTATATCGCTGGTTGAATCAAGCGCTCACAGATAGACACAAAAAGAGCCACACCCATCCAATGCGAATCAGCAGTCGACTGACCAGGCACTCCGCGCCAATCATCAATATCAACAGAACTCTAGCGAAAGCGCCAACAATGCTCATTATAGCCCCAATAAAGTGCATCCATAGTCGACTGACCAACCACTACTCCGATTATCAATGCCCGAATCAAGCGCTTTCAAGTCTATGCCCTCCACATAATAGAGCCATCCGTCCAAAGCCTATTTACAGCCCACATAGCCCCAAAAATATCTAGTACATCCAGTCGGGCTTACCACACGGTACGGAGCCTTTATCATGTTCCTAAACCTACGCCATGAGTCTGTGATCTAGTTTTCAAATTGAGTCTTTACTTGTGGTTCAAGAGTCAAAGTTGACTAATACCCAGAGCCAGTTAATGATCCAGCGGAGGCAAGCAGGGGTAAGCACATAAGAAAGGGCCGCCCACCCAAGAACTACGATAGGCATCGTATATAATACATTACACATGGAAGGGTAAACTTCATAGGTCATACAAAGGCTGGGTAGTTGTTAGTCCAAGGTTATAGTCTATAGGAATCAGTTGAAACACCAATTGAAAAACCCCTTATAGTTCCAGTTTGTTCGGATCCTCCAGCGGCATAGGCACAGGCAACAGAGGAAGCAGCATAATAGCAATAAGCAGGTCGTCGTGTCAATTTGATCTACACTGCAGGTTCTTAAAGGATCAATCACCAAGTCAAACGCCATGTTAATTAGGTAAAATCACCAGCTACAATGACATGTTCGCTAGGTAGAAATTACAAATATGCTAGGTTCTTTCTGTATTATTGACCAATATGCAAGGGTTGGGATGGAAATTTCCCAGGTACAAGGCCAGGTTATTAAATGTCAATATTACAGCCATTTTTCCAGCTTCGTTAGCTCAATCTTCCATACTCTCTCGCTTCATTTTTGGGAAATTGCCAACCCGTATTAAGGCTATTGAATAGGAGTTGACCAGTTTATTAATACCAGTCAAATGCCAGTTTAACTACGGTAAACTTACCAGGTACATAGCCAGGTTCTTTATGTCGAATTTACCAGTATCAGGCAAGAATGGATGCTGCTAAACGAGGTCATGGTTCTCCACCTTTCAAATATGGAACTAATCCAACTAGTAGGGCTGTTACTTCAATACCTAAGAAACTCCCTTTACCTCTGCTGTTGGTAGTGGTGCTTCAATAAATACTATCTTAGACTCTCTTATAAAAAGGGTCTTATACTATCTTAATCATACTAAATTGCTTGTTACTCGAATAGATTGAGGGAATTCTCCTAAGTAATCCTGGCGTTCTATAGGAATCTTAGACTCTCTGGTACTCATCCTACCTACTAGGTCGTGGTGGGACATCTCTATCTCTTACTGCTGATGGTACTCCTTCTCAAGACATAGGGATAGGGACCTCTTAAATCCTTGCTGGTAGTGGTGGTGCTTCAACCCATCTTATACTCGACTTATACTTAACTTAGACTTTACTTAACTTAGACTTTACTTAGGCTCTCTTAGTAATAAAAAGGTCTTATACTATATGAGCATTCTTATACTCTAGAAGGAACATTAGTCTTCGTAATCTTTAGCTTATTCTTACTATCCGTTCTCTATCTTATCTATCACTTGTAATCTACCCTTTAGCTTTATTTATCCTATGCTATTCAATATGCTCCTTAGGGCACTACTTCATACATTTAGTAACTCCCTTACACAACCACACAATCCACTACAGCACCTGCATATTATGATACATCACAGGAGCCTTCCACAACTTTATCATTAGCTCCTTCATACACTGGTTTCCTTCACTGGGTAAATAGGAACTAGAATTGGTACTCCTCCATCCACTTGGTACACTGAATCCACTCCTCGTTATGGCTTTGGTGCTTATGAAGGGCAGGGGAGAACCTGGTGGGTAAGACACTGAAACAACTGATGAAACCACTGCATCTTATTATGACACTGGATCAACCCATGCTTAAATGCCGGCTTATTACCTCTTAGCTACTACTTATGCTGCTCCTTCAGCTACTGGTGTTATGCGTCAACAACAGGGGCTCTTACTTCTTGGTATAGGTAACGGTACTGCTGACCTATACCGGCCCAAAGACAGACCGCCAAGACGGTTCAAATTCCAATCCACCCGTACGGGGTGGGTGGGAGGACATGCAGGGGTAAGCTGATTCCCTTCAAATAGTAGGGGGGGGGCGGAAACGGAAGAAGAAACGGAAACAGAAATAAAGGCGGTACTGCCGCATATTATGGCCGTGATACAGTCCACCGAACGAAAAGGAGAAGGGCCACGGGGAAGGGGGCCGACCATGGTAGTTGCAGACCCAACTACTTAGAGGAGAGAGAAAGCGGGTACTATCCTCCCCATATTCGGGGTTGTGCCCAGGTCTCCGGGTGGGGAGTAGTAGCCGAGAGCTGTTTCACCTTCAGACCTAACTGTCAATCTGAGGTAACCATTCGATGTGCCCACGTCGTATCCACCTCAATCAATTATCGCATTTCTATAAGCTCCATAGATAGCTACGCCATTTTTATTGCAAATGAATAAACTACGCCTACCGATGCCCTACTATCTTAGTTCCCGGTGCTTTGGACGCGCTAATTATATATATATATACAGGTTGGACCGAGGCAGGATCAGATTACACATAAGGATTTATAGCTCCTAATGTCCCGCCCTTTCAGAAACTATTTTATCCGAAGCGCCCTCTATATATTATTGTCAATGGCAACGAATCTAAGAACTGGGGGCACCATTTAAGCAGCCCGGGCCCCGGGCCTTTAACAGCTTCAGCTCTTGAATTGGTTACTTCCGAGAAGTTATTGAGTCTACGTAGTAAGGAGAAGATCCGATAGCTCACTATAGTCGGGGGCAGTTGAGAAACCGACCCTACCTATTGAAGTAAAGCCTATTGATCCCGACTGCTATAAAGGGCGGGTATGCAGGGGCAGGATCAACCTTAGTGGCTGGAGTCAATAAATCAATGGAGGCGAATCCATCCCTAACACCAGTCATTGTCACTGCGAACGAAGATAGGGAAGTGGAAACATCTGGACCGATCAAATCTTCGATATTCAATTTTCCGGCTTCCTCCATAGGTTAGAAGGAAGGGGAAGCACCGGATTCAAAACTATCTATTTATTCTCCGTCGTACCCCCCTCTATAAAATTGGTCACACGAGAATGGGTCAGGACCTTACTAAACAACTTCAGGAAAGGCTAACTAGCTAACTGAAGATGGATCCCGAGATGATTTACTAACTACAGCAATAGAAGTAATAGTTGGGATTAGCCGGTTGTTACTGCGGTAAAGTGTATGCAAGAATACCAAGAGCTAAATCAGTTACTTAAGAATCTGCCCTATCTATATCCGATACCCGAGCAATAAATGCATACTAAAATGTCGAAGCAAACCCACCCGAGTAAAGCAAGTCAAGTAAAGGTGATTGTATAGGGATCTTTCTCGATCGGAGCAAATAATAGTTACTCATCTTGGTGTGCCGGGGATTAGAAGAATTGGACATGGGAATAAATCTTTAAGCGAATGTGTACTAACAATAGAGGTAGGAAGTTGAGTAACTCATAGTTGTTTAATCATCTGACTCACCGTACGTATCATTAATAGTAGGGGGCTAAGATTGGTTAACCAGGAACGCTATATATTGCATGAGATGAGTCCGCAGGTAAAACACATCCATTTATCGGAGCTATGCTATGGTCATCTCATTTATTGTGCCTTAAACTAGAGTTCTTGCATATATATTACATAACAACATCTGCTTCCGAAACTCAATATGATGAAACTAGGTGCCCACCCCTACCATTTTATAGGCTCTATCTGCATATGTAATTGAAACTTACTAAGCTTTGTGCCCTAATCTATCTGTAGTGACTAATCTATCCGATCTTATAATGCTTGGACCATCGAAGAATGAATAGGAGGAGCCAACTATCGCATACCATCTATAGTTACTGCATTCTCAACCTTGGCCCGGATCCCGTTATCGTTATAACACCTACACCCGTTCTTAGATATGCAGTTCCCATTGATGACGGGGAATAAGGCTTAGTAACTACGGGCATTTCTCTTCTATCAGAGCGAATAGGTCTATCAAAACTCTCTGATCCCGCTTCAATTCAATAGTTCGGTCCTTACTCACTAGGCTGTGGGTATTCTATTGTATCCGCATACTCGACTGGCTCTGAGAA
>NW_026730054.1:0-25000 GCF_030272615.1 Cryptomeria japonica
TTCGTAAATTCCCTTTAGCCAATTTGATATTTCCTTTTAGCTCATTTCTTTTCTTTTGATTTTTCTCATTTTTCATCTTTTCTTTTGATACTGCCTTTTAGTTCTGTCAATTCTTTGGCTCGTGAGTAGTGAAACTCACTAGGGTTTGAGGATTGCGGTGGCGCTGAAGCTAGACTTTAGATTTTTCACTGATCACAGCTTCGCCTGTAAACCATAATGACTCGGAGATTATAAGTGTGTGAAATATAATAACTGGAGGACAAAAATACGTGAGTTCAATAAGCTAATCTACTTCAATGCAAATATGTCCTGACTCAAAGCTTCATTAAAAGAAACACCCTCAGTAATTCCAAAAGACCTCATGATTTTCCAAATGCATCCAACAATCCAGCAGGAAGTCAGAGCGTAATATAACAAAATCACCCAATGTCAAATGGATACCCCTCAGGACAAAACAAACTAACCTAAAAGCAAAAGCACCTAAACTACAACAAAACGAGAACAAAACAAAACAAAAAAAAAAAAAAAAAAAAAAACAACGAAAGCGAACTAAACTAACTATGTACAAGGGAAGGCCTTGGCATTTTAGGACTGAAAATAATGTTTGAGATATCTCCCATTGACAGGCAACGGGATGTCCTCTCCAGTTAAAGTCTGCAATCTAAATGCGTTTTCTCCCAATATCTCTGAAATTTGATAAGGACCTTTCCAAAGCTTATCAAACTTATCATGTTCTCCTCTTTTCTCATGAGCTTTGTCCCAATACAGGACGAGATCCGAAATTCGGAACGCCTTGACTCTTGCTTGTCGATCAAACCATCTCTTCACCACTCCTTGGTGTTTAGCAAAGTTATCCAGTGCTTGATCTCTTTTCTCTTCTAGGTTCATCAACTGTGTCAACCTGGCCTGCACTGCATCAGTGTCTTCCATGTACTCCTGAATGAATCTCAAGGTTGGAATCCTGAGTTGCATGGGGAAGACTGGGTCCTGACCATAGACTAGAAAATAAGGCGAAATGCCTAATGCGTTCTTTGTTCTGATTCTGTCTGCCCATAAAGCAAATCTCAGCTGGGTATGCCATTCTCTTGGACTTCTCTCTAATAATTTCTTGATTACGCTGAGCAAATTTTTGTTTGTAGATTCTGCTAATCCATTACCCTGAGGATAATAATTTGATGAAAACTTGAGGGTTATCCCGTACTCAAAAGCCCAATTTGAGAATCTCAATGATGTGAATGCCGATCCATTGTCGCAAACCAACGCATAGGGACATCCAAACCTTGTGATTATGTTCTCTTCTAGAAACTTGATTACAACTTCCGTGGAACAAACCTTAAGTGCCTGTGCCTCTGACCATCTGGTACAATAATCAGTAGCTGTAATGATGTACTTGTGTTGTGCTGAGGATGCGGGGTTGATGACACCAATAAAGTCCATTCCCCATTTAGCAAATGGTCTGGCTTCCATCACCGGATTCAGTGGCATGGCAGGATTTCTCTCTCTTATAGCTGCGACTTGACATGTGTGGCAAGTCTTAATGTGATTGAATGTATCTTTAAAAAGCGTAGGCCAGTAATATCCTGCTCTTAGGATCTGGTGAGCTGTGGCGAGGTTGGCTCCATGTCCGGTTCCAAACTTGGAATGGAAATGTTCAATTATCTGCTTTGCTTCGTCTTTGCCAACACACCTCAGGTATACCCCTTCATAATTTTTCCGGTATAGAACAGATCCTTGAAGCACGTAATGTTGACACTTTAACCTTAATGCTCTCTTTTGTGTAGGTGTCATATGAGCAGGACATCTGTGATTAAGCAAATATGTCACAATGTCTTTGTACCATTCATCAGGTGTGACATCTTCTAATTCATAAATTTGTTGGACTAATCCTGGCCCATCTATCGCTAATGTCTGTGCCAAAGCTTGTCCTCGGACAAGTTTCATGGGCTGTATCTCAATATCAAATTCTTGGATAATGGCGACCCACTTTCCTCTTCTCTCTCCTAATTCATTTTGCATGAGAAGAGTCTTGACTGCCGCATCAGGCACTATTGCATAAATCTTGGCTCTCAGGAGGTAATGTCTGAATTTTTTAACTGCCTTTACTAATGCGTATGCTTGCTTTTCAACATTTGGATACCTCAATTCTGCATCTTTCAACGGGGTGCTCATGAAAGCAATGGGATTTTCATCCCTCTCTTCACTTCTTTGGGTGAGAATGGCGGCACAAGTATATTCGGAAGCGAAGGAATATAAATAAAATGGTTTGAGATAATCAGGACTAATCAAAACTGGCGCTTCCATGATTGCGGTCTTTATTTCTTCAAATGCTCCTCTGGCTTGTGGAGTCCACTCGACCTTTGCATCTTTCTTTAACATTTCATTCAATGGCCTGACAATCTCGGCAAATCCGGTAATGAATTTTCGGACGAAGTTGATTTTGCCGAAAAATGATTTGAGCTCTTTCTTGCTTGCTGGCAAATTGATAGTAGATATGGCCTTCACCCTTTCAGGATCAATAGATATTCCTTTCTCTGAAATGACATGTCCTAAAAGCTTTCCTTCTGTGACTCCAAATATGCATTTCTTCGGATTAAGGGAGACACCGTATCTTCTACATCTTTGGAAGACTCTTCTCAAATCGTCCACATGATCTTCTCTCTGTCTAGAGAAAACTGTGATATCATCCATATATATAATAATGCTTTTACCAATTAAATCTCTGAAAGCGATATCCATAGCTCTCTGGAATGTGGCCCCGGCGTTTATGAGTCCAAAAGGCATTCTCTTATAGGCAAATGTTCCCCATTTGGTGGTGAAAGCAGTCTTTATTCGATCTTCAGGTTCGACTAGGACTTGATTGTATCCTGAATATCCGTCTAGGAAGGACATCATCTGCGATCCATTGACGATCTGTAATACTTCATCTAATGATGGGAGCGGATAGTTATCTTTCTCTGATGCTCTATTGAGATTTCTAAAATCCACACACAATCTGATCTCTCCATTCTTCTTTCTAACAGGTACCAAGTTGGCGACCCACGTCGAGTGTCTTACTGGGAAGATGATTTTAGCAGTGAGTAACTTCTTCACTTCTTGGTATATCAGCGGTTCTAACAAAGGGTTGACGGGTCTTTGTCTTTGCCTGAATGGCTTGCTTCCTGGTTTCAACGGGATTGTGTGAGTGATAATCGCAGTGTCGTAGGTCTTGAGATCTTCATAGCTCCATGCAATGACATCTGGGAAGTCCCTCATGTTTCTTAGGATTCCATCTTTTTCAATTGCTGTACAGGACTTTCCAATGAAAACATTCTTAACTTGTGTCTCATCACCTAGATTGATCGCGTCACACATATTGCCTTCTACACTGTGATTCTTCTTTTCTTTCAACTTGTCAGGATCAAAAATCCTTTCTAATTCAACCATTCCTTTCGGAATAGTGTTTGTCTTTAAGTTCAGGACTCCTTCGGCATCGAACTCAGCTTCACCTACTTCATCTTCATCTATGATTTGTGTTAAGAAGATGTCCGTGCTGGTTAGGAAGTCTAGAATGTGCTTGTCATCTTCGAAAACTTGGAAATTGGTGATGTTATCTGGGACTGAAGGAACTGATATCAACTCGATGGTAAACTTCTTTAATCCTTCCATTGCTAATGGAATCAATGAGCTCGCGGCCTGTGCAAGTGAATTGGCCACTTGATTCTGATGTCTATAAATTGAATTGATATTGAAAGCATCAAAACTTTCAATTAGATCCCAGACTCGATTTCTATACTTGGTTAGCCTTTTGTCATGGCAGACATATTGCTTCCTGATTTGTCTTATTGCGATTTCTGAGTCTCCGTATACTTGCAGTATCTTTGCCCCCTTTTGGATGGCTAACAGTAATCCATGAACCAAAGATTCATATTCTGCTACGTTGTTGGTGCAAGGGAACTGTAATCTGTGAGCGGCAAGGTATGTTTCTCCTTTAGGACTAATTAATTCATATCCGGCTCCGGATCCTTGTTTGGACTTAGATCCGTCGAACCTTAGTGTCCATATCTGATTTTCTTGATTGTCTGTTTCTGGACTTTCATGACTTTCATCTGTTGTATCGGACGAAACTTCATCTTCTACAGAACTCTCGGTGTCTGTAGAGCTTTCATTCTCTGAATCTTGAGCTTCCTCTACAATTAGTGTCTGCGGGATTCTTTTGTTCACTTGCTCCAATGCGGTCTGGCATAAAGCACAAGATAATTCTGAGTGGACGGCATTGTGAATTCTACACCAATTCGGAAGAAGCAGATCTCGGACGGATGCTATATTGCCAAGTTGTACACTTTGCTGAATGTTTCTTTGTACAAACCTTCTGAAGTTTTCAAACATCCCTTCGTCCTCTTGGTCGGATCCTTGATCGCTTTCAATGACGATCTCAGTTGACTCTATGACCTCTTGTTGGGTATTTTCATCTTGTATATCTTGTATCATCAAGATCTCCTCTACTTTTGGTTTATATGTTCCTAGGTCAGATTCTAAAAATAGAACTTCGTTGTCTTCTCCATATTCAGTTATCATCAATCTCAACCTTGGGGTGCTATCAATCTTAATCTGGTTCGGGACTCCTCTCCATGGTAGCCACATGTGTGCGAAGTCGGTCGATACATATCCATTCAACTTTCGGGACCAATCTCGACTCAGGAGCATTCCATATGAATCTGGAATATCCACTACTGATATATCTATAAAATTCTGGACCCTTGGGTCTGCGGCCAATTGCATGTGAATATTGTTCAATTCTCCCATGACTGGAACTTCTGTCTTGTCAAGCTGAGTGACTTTTCTCTTGGTAGGTGCAGGAGTTATTCCAAGTCTTTGACAAACGGCTAAAGGCATGACATTGCTTGAGGCTCCGGAATCATAAAGGCAATTGTGTAATAGCTTTCCAAATATTCTGACTGATAACAGGAACGGGGCCGGTTCGTCCTTTCCTTGAGAAGGCACTGAATTTTCTTCACTTGGTTCTTGATGTTTAATTTGATTGATCTTTGAGTGATCTTCCTTCGCTGGGCTCTCCTCTTTTGATTGACTGGCTTGGCTTGCAGATTTTCCTTTTTTAACCACATCTTTCTTGATTGTAACTTCCTTCTCGGGTAGAACCAAGCTAGCGGTGAGGTTCTCTTTGACTGTAGGCTGAGCTTTCTTGGTTTCGCCTCTTTTGAGTAATACTTTTCCTTCCAACATATCTTCCTTTTTAGCTGGGAAGGTTATAGTTTGAACCATGCACTCATTTTGCTCGGGTTGTTCTTGAGAATCGGCTTCCTCTTGAGTCACATTGATAGTGGCTTGAACATTTGACCTCGTTGCACTAGGTTCATTCAAACTATTGATCACTGTCTCTTTAATTTCAGACACTTTGAGCAACTCATAGAGTGGTAAACTTACCTTGACTTTCTTGAGTTCATCTAACACCAAGGCGGCCAATCTTTTCATTTCATTTCCCGCGGGAGGTGAAATATTTCTTCTTTGTCTGTATTCTTGAGTGTTTTGTGGATATTCAGGGACGTTGCTGGCTTGGGGATCTGGCGGAGTTGAAAAATTGTTTGGAGGAATCGATGTTGTTAATGGTTCGGGATTTCTCTGATTCCTGTGATAAACTCTTTGGTTTGCACCTCCTGACGCTTGGTGGAATACTTCCTTGATTCCTTCTACTAAAACACTGTCGTTCAATGGTGGGAAATAGTATTCTGAATCCTCTACAGGTCCATTGGCAGATGCTGGCGGAAACTGAGATCCTGGTGGTACCATCGGTCCATTGGCCGATTCTGGAGGAAATCTCCCATTTTGTTCTTGACTAATTTCTTCTTGTGAATATCTGCAGGTTTCAACGATCATGGCTTGACCATACTGCGTGGTTGGAACAATTTCGTACCCTGTGGTGGGAGGATTTTCAGGCGGATTGGTAGTACGCATCTCTTGTTGGAAAATGTCGGCCGCAATCTTGAACTCAGGACACTGCAACTCGGAATGTTGGTTCGTGTTGTGGAGTCTGCACCAACTAGACAAGGCTGCTTCGGCTAAAAACACTTTGCCCGAAGAGGGGTTCTCTTGACTTTGCGCATTTGGTGGATTGTCCAAGGGCGTCACCACATTTCCATTGTTGGGAGCTGTATTCCATGGTCTTCTTTGGAAACCTTGATTGTTATTTCCTTGATAATTGTTTCTGAATCCTTGATTATTATTGCCTTGGAAATTCTGGTTGTTCGCGTGTTGGCCGTGGTTGGCCCTCTGCATGTTCTGGAGTTGATTATTCTGGTTCCTCAAATGGGTGACCTCAGTTGATAACTTCTTGACTTGCTCAATCAACTCTTTCATTTCATCTTTCTCTTCTTGTGTCCTTGACGAATTTGTAGCATTTTGCAGGTACACAGGTTGAGCGGGTGGGGCTTGAGAAATTGGAGCTCCTGGGTGAAGGACCAACTGATTCGCCGGCTGTACGTTGGGATATGTCGCTTGCGGAATTGGATTCATGACTGGAGTTTGGTTGGCTAAAGCCGTGCCAACTGCTTGCATCTGGTTAGGTGCTGCGACGGATCCCATGTGTAGTAGTGGTCCAGTGATGTTTTGTCCCATGTGCTTACTTACTTCAATGGCTCTTGTATATGCCGCATTTAGATCATTCGGAGTTGGATGTGTCCTTACGAACATAGCTGTGAGATGATCTAAGGCTCCATAGTAAATTTCCCTTGGATCTGCAATAAGATAAGGAGGACGTAGCATTGTGTATGCTCGGTGAAATCTGTCATTGAAGGAAGTAATAGGTTCATGCTCTCTCCTTCGAACCTCAACAAACTGTCTATATAACTCTGCTGGTGTAGTTGGGATGCCAAATTTGGCAATGAATGCGTCTTTCATCGCGTCCCAAGTCCTGATGGACCCTGTAGGCAAATGAATAAACCAAAAGTATGCCTCTTCTCCCAATGAGTAGGGAAAAAGCCTACATGCCACATCTCCATATTCAATTTGTCTGTTACGAAGAAGGTCCTCGAACATCTTGATGTGATCTTCTGCTGTGCGATGGAAATCACTAACATTGAACTTGGAACAAAAGTGTTCTGGATTCTTCGGCATATCATGATAAACTGCAAATTCCAACGGTGATGGATTGTTGACTAGCCATGTCGCACCATTAAGTACATGAGGAGGAGGAGGTGGAGGTGGAGCACGATGAGCCATTGTATTCCTTGAAACTGAACTTGATGAACTAGCTTGGCTCTTTGTTTGTGAAATTGCCTGGATACTAGATTGGATTGCCGCTTGGACTTGTTCTTGAAGAACTTGTGATGACTCAGGAGATTCTTCCAATCTTAGTTCGAACTCTTTGGGAGTGTCCTCTCTTTTAACTCGCTTTGCTTTGGAAGTAAACTGAAGTTCACTTAGATCCTTGATGCCTGGTGTGGACCTCAACAACCTTTGATGTTTCTCGGGCGAGAAAGAACCAATGCGATCCAGCGTGAAGTCTTGCAAGGATTATTGTACGTTCCTTTGATTGCGAAGATTCCTAGCTATGACCCTTTGATGTTCTTCGGCTATGTCTTCCTCTTGCTCTAAGATGATTCTGACTCTGTTATATTCGACTTGACTTCTCCTTGCGTTCCAAGCTACTTGATTCAATTGGGAAATGATGTCTTCTTGGGTATCGCCTACTTGCAAATTGGGTTGCACCACTTGATTCCGTCCTTCATCTGGCAACACCATCGTACTTCATGATCATGTTTGCAATATTTTTCTCTTTTCAAAATCTTCGGACTTCGAACTTTGAAACTAAAGAAAGCCCTCCTTCTAGCGCCAATTCTGTTGACGTGTATTTTGTACACAATCATACACAGAATAAAATACCGACAGGCATCTTATCCTCTCTTGAGAAAATAGTCTCTAACTGCTGAAGATCTGCAAAAAGGATCAGTTAGGTGGACTCCAAGGTTCTTTTAGTGGGGTCTCCACGTGTGGACAAGCTTTTAGTGGTATGATGTGATTTGCTGTTTCCTTCAAGGCTTCTTACGGATTCAATAGTTCGAAGGTTTTACTAATCTAAAAGGAACTTTCAAAAAAAAGGAAAAAGGGACAGGGTTTGAGTAAATCTAATCTAGTCTAATCCTATGAACGACTTAGCATGAATGAGATTTTGGCAAGACTCAACCAATTTCAATTTTGCCATAAGATAACAACTCAACTGAAATTAGTGCGATCTTCTAAGGTAAT
The DNA here is from genome assembly GCF_030272615.1 of Cryptomeria japonica. Lineage (NCBI taxonomy): Eukaryota > Viridiplantae > Streptophyta > Pinopsida > Cupressales > Cupressaceae > Cryptomeria > Cryptomeria japonica. The sequence continues at coordinate 8,239 of NW_026730054.1, forward strand.
AATGGTGTTCAATGCATCAAAGACCAAGGACACTACTACGAAGGTACATATCCTAGATGCGAAAATGCTTGAAGGTTAAGGACTCAAAACGTTTTCCAGTCGACCACGCAAGGCGTTCCTACAATCAGCAAGAAGCTAGTGGTTTGGATTACGAATCCTACCAAATATCAAATCTCACACTTAGTCTTTCAAATTAACAAACTACTTTGATTGAGCGTGATTCAAGTACATCCAACAACCATGAAGATAACTCAAGAAACTTGCAACAAAACACCATAACTTCAATATTTTATTGATTTCCAAGTCATCATATACAACAATTGCTTGAACTTCTCTCTTCAAGACTCAATCTTGCTACAAAATAAAAATTGCTTACAACTCTAATTCTTCAACTCTATTCTCTATTTCTCTATTGACCATTCTGTTATAAATGAAATGAAAAATGGGGGTATAAATAGCATCCCCAGTTACAATGAAAGGTCCAGATTGAAAGTAAATCAATGGACAAGATCATGACACCTAAACCCTAATTAGGGTTTGTTACAAATGACCTCCTTTTTACTGAACAACATTAAATACATAGCCAAATATTAAATTTGGCACAAAAATCTAGGAGGTATCAGCCAATGAGAATTAAGATGTCATGTCATCTGTAACAACCTTTCATCTAGAATCTTATTCCCCTTCCAATTCTCTTTCTTAGCATATGCAATGAATTTTGTCACAATTCCTTCGATTTCTGTGCTTGGAATCTCGGGAAGATTCTTGATACTCTCTTCTAAGTGGATACCCTGATCAAATGCATCTAGAAGAGCTGTGTCCCAAGTAGGTTCAAGTTCCTTAGTTCTATCAATTAGGAGCATGGTGGCATACATCTGATCATACTGCTCATCTGTAACATCTGCGTCCTTGCGAAAGATGATCTTGATTCTATCTTCAAATTCTTGTAAATCCACATCTGTCTCGACCTCGATCCTTCTGCCAAGAATGGTACGAAGTACCTCAAATACTCTGTCCTGGATCGGATTGATCACCTCCTCAACTTGACCACATCTAATACTGATGTCCTCAAAGAGAACACTCTTTATATGGAGTAAGGTTGACCACTGAAACAAACTGTGAGAATCGCCCTCCAAGATCTTCTCTTGTGCTAAAATTCTTCTGGATGTATGTCTTATAACTTTCAAGACAGGAATGACAACGTCCTTGGTATGGGCAAATGCATCTACTGTTGCCATCAGTCTGTGGATTATCTCAAGGACTTGGTTAGCCTGATGGGTGATCTTCGACATCCTTGTAATAAACTCAATGGCCACCGTGTGAGATCTATCCATCCAATTACATGTACGCTGGACCATATTCCTAAATCTCTCTGCTTCATTGATTGATTGAAGGGGCAATGCCTGCAATGGTGATCTAACTGGATCCTGACGTCCCAAAGGTTCATTGATGTGACTGAAATATGTTCTCCATGCACCGACCTCTTTCTCAAGCTTTCTATTCTTCTCTACTTCTTCTCTAAATTTATCCTTCAATGCCTCAAATGTGTCGGTGGCATCATCTAAAGTCTGCTCTGCTGTGGATGGTCCTAACTCAATAGTCTGTATATGATAGTCTTCTGCTAGGATCTCACCCTCATATTTGTCTGCCGCCGGTGTAGCTATCTGCAGTTTTCTAGATCCAGTCTCATCTCGAATCATCTTGGACATCTTTGTAGCCTTCTTCTTCTCTGTTGTCATATGTGAGCGTCCAACAAGGCTCTCTAGATCGATTGCACTGTCCTCGTCCTCAATTACGATCACCTTAGTCAATCTTTCCTTCAACCAATCTGGGATATTTGATCTTGTCTCTTGAACTTGAATTTCTTTGTGTACTACTTCTTCTTGTCTGGGAGGAGATGTTACTTCATTATTTTCTTCTAAATCATAGTCTTGGAGAGATCCATCGGATGAAACATGCTGTGCCTGTTCTTCCTCCTGCCTGTCATTCTGTACCATCGATTCCATGGATTCTTCCACTCGAACTGTTCTATCTTCTGGCCTGGAAGAAGTACCTGGTGTTTGATCTTTGTTAGCACCTTGCTTTTTCTTGGAAGGCTCTTTCTTTTCTGATCTTTCCTTTCTCTTTGAACCTCTCGAATGGAGATTGCCCTCACTGGCACATCGAAGGTTACCTTCACCTGAATTCCTAGGATTAGGATTGCCTTCACTAACACTGGCTCCTCCTTCGGCTGGCTTTTCTTCCAAAGTAAAAGACATGGCTATGCCTTGTTCTCTCAACTTCTGATGTTGAATGTCTACCCATCTGCGAGTACAAGACAAGACTGGTGCCATCAATTCATCTAAATCCACGGCCTCGGGCTCATTCCAATTCAAACTAATTGTTTTGCTCTCTCTATCATATGAAGATTGGATGTGCCTGCCGTTGTCCTGAGCTTGGTCGGCTACTCTGTAAATCTTACATTTCCTGATGAAATCCAGAGGCAATCTAGAATGTATCTTTCGTTTCACTTCGAGATCATCTAGGAGATTCATCATAAAATCTTCAATCTGGTACTCATGTCTAAATCTTCTACCGACTGTCTCCTCTAAATGTCCATGAGGATCAAAACTATTCCTCCAAGCAAAAGATGAAAAAGGATACAAGGCTAACTCCCTCTCTGCATCATCCATGGCTGAGACATTGGGACATACCTCAACTGAATTACCCAAAATAATAGGTACCTGAACTCCATTCTGATGTCTGTGTCTGAATGCCTTCACATATGCTGCCAACTGCCTTGTTACTTCAAGTAACACAATCCTGTCTGTCGGGTACCTCGGCAACATGTATGGAGGTAAAGGACATCCATACACTCTAATGTAAGTGAACTTGGGAAACTGAATGAACCAAGCACCGTACCTCTTGATTAGCTCCTGGGCATCCTGAGATAATCTGTTGTGAATCCCTCCTTGCAACGTCCTGGTGATGTTCATCGTGAAAGTATCATTGATTAACTTGTAGTTCTTCCCTGGTGGATGATGCAAGTGAGTATAGGATTCACAAACTCTGACCTCGCCGGGTCCTCTTCCAATCACTCCTCTGTGAGGTAGTCCTGCGTACTCAACGCTCCTGATTAAGGTATAGATGACATATGAACTCATGTGGAAGGACTTAGTAGCCCTGAGTCTTCTCAACTGTACGTCTAAGCAATGGCTAATTATCCTAGCCCAATGTATTGTATCCTTCCCTTGAACAATCACCTGGATGAAATAAAACATCCATTTCTCAAAATAGAAGGCATGAGGTGCTCCTGTAACTCTGTTGAGCATGGTAATCAAATCTCTGTACTCCTCTTGGAAATCGATCCGGTGTGGTGTGTTCGGTACTTTGCTCAGACGGGGACGACTCTTAAGTAGCCAGTTCTTGTTGATTATGCTTAGGCAAGCATCTGGATCATCATCGTACACTGATCTGGCTCCTTCAATGCTCTTGTATATCATGTCCCTGTGCTCTGGAAGATGGAAGGCTTCACTTATGGCCTCCTCTGAAAGGTACGCCAAAATATTTCCCTCATTGGACACAATGGTCCTGGACTGTGGATTGTAATGACGGGCACACTCGATCATCAACTCGTGACACTGAATGGCTGGAGGAAAACCGGCCGCCTTAATGATGCCACTTTCTATTATTCTCCGGGCGACAGGTGATGGCTTGCCGATGTAAGGGACCTCTCGGAACTTCTTCGTGCTAAAGTTCCCCAAGTTTGTATCTCCAATGTTGCTCCACTTGGACACGATCTTGGTCTCCACTTCTTCAGTCTTCTGATCTTCTTTCATGAGAGCCGAGCGACTGGTGGATGCTCCCGCCTTTGGGGTCGCCATACCTACACAACATTTCATTATAAGAAATAGATTTTGCAATAAATAACGTAGATAAGAGAGATAGATTTTAGGAAACCTCATGATAAGTCCCTAGAGTTATCATTTCCTAAAATACAACGATTGAGCTAAGAGATTTTCAAGGATCAAAATTTGAAATATGACGATGAATGAATAAAACAATAATAATTAAATCGCCATACCTCGACAGAGAGCTAACTCTAGAATGCAAAAACAATATTCGCCTAGGCAAAATTTGAGGTATAAGATAATCTTCAATATGATTCCCTCAAAATATACTTCGCCACCTCTGGATAGAATGTGATCTTCACTTATCGCCTTGGACGTGGTCTCAAATGGATCTTCAAATTCGCACAAATAAATCTCCAAGTCTTTAGCAAATTCGCCTTAGGCGTGATCTTCAAATTCGCACCACCTTTGGTTTGGAATCGCACCACCTTTGATAGCTAAGCGCGCCACCCTTGGATGAATGAAACTCGCACCACCTTGGATAATATTCGCACTATCTTTAAACACACTTAACACTTTCCTTTGTCTTCCTTGATTCGCATGTAGAGAGGTAAAATAATGATGTGAAAATAATAGTTTTCACCCCCCTATATATATAGCGCTCTCATCGATTTATCTCTTTGGCCGACTTGATGAAATATAACAATTTCAAACGATTTTTAAATGATTTGCAATGACATAACAAGGCCGACTTCCATATATGAGCGCTCAAATCGATTTTTTTTTATTAATTAATTAATTAATTACTAATGCCTTGCGTTTTTAAATTGCAAATTTCGGTTTTTTAAATAAGGCAAAAATAATTAATAAGTGCCAACGCCATATTAAATGCCAATAAAAATGGATTTTCAATTTTTTAAATTGATTTAGCATTTAAAGTAAATTCAAATTATTTAATTTGGCGCCAAAAAATATGTAAATAGAGGGACGTACCTCATCGCTCTGGTCCCTTGGAGAGGGACAGGAGCGATTCACCATCTTTGGCATGATTCTTGCATTTCTTACGTCCAACTCCTTCATCTCCACGTTAAAAATCGATCACCTTGATGGTCCTTCGAATTTGATCGCCTTGTGTGCGCATATGGGTGTCCTTTAAGTGCATATCGCCCTGGTCCTTGTCCAAAGGACAGGAGCGATCTTCTTGTTTTCATGTCCATCTCGCATCTTTGACCTTCGAAATATCATTGCTTGTGTCCTTTGCGCTTATTTCCATTTGCTTTTGCAAGGTACCTTCGATGTTATAAGGATCATCGCCCTTGTCCCTTGAAGAGGGACAGGAGCGATCCACATGTTTTCCTTGGCCTTGTCAACTTTGTACTTCGATCTTCATGGTAATGTCCTTCAAACGTCGTCCTTCACCTTACCTAACCTTGCTTCGCTTTGATCTTTGAAGGGACGGGAGTGTTTTAATAGCATCGACTTGGTCCTTGTCCAAAGGACAGGAGCGATCTTGATTTTTTCACGTTCAATATGCATTTTTGACCTTCGATCCTTCATTGTGATGTTTTCCAAACGCCGTCCTTTGTCTTGCTTAACCTCGCCTTGTTTCGATTTTGGAGGAATATGAGCGTTTTTGATAGGATCGCCCTGGTCCTTGTCCAAAGGACAGGAGCGATGTGAGGCTTTTACATTATTTGGCAATGTTTGGACGTTCAAAACCCTTGCAAATTATCTTCAAACGATGCCTTGGACCATATGCTATCTTAGGACATCTTGACTTAGCTTGAACTTGAAACAAACAAGGAATCCAAAGCAAATCGCCCTGGTCCCTTGGAGAGGGACAGGAGCGATATGGTTCCTAGATCCATTTTGGTGATTATTTAACGTTCAAAACTCTTGTTTATCATCTTGTTGTCGTACCATGGACCCTCTAAAATATTGCAATGTCTTGTCCTTACGTAAATTTTGCATGAAATGGTCAATGCATCTAACATCGCCCTGGTCCCTTCCTGAGGGACAGGAGCGAAGTTCATCATTATATGCTTGTTCTTGTTTGTACCAACTTGCAATCAACTTCATTGCGTGAAATGACGTCCTTTCGACCTTCTTGGTTGCTCGAAACTTGTTCGCCTTTTGAAATCTACGCCATTATGTAGATATCGCTCTGGTCCCTTGCCAAAGGACAGGAGCGATCTAGGTCTTTAGAGTACAAATCCTTCCATGTGATGACCTTTGTAACGTTGCGCTTGATGTAAATGCCTTGAAATGTCCTCGCCACCTTTTGTCCTGGCTTGGATCGGTCTTGAACCTTGGAGGGACGACCTTGAACTTGAGAGGGACGTATCTTTACCATTGTATCGCCCTGGTCCCTTGGAGAGGGACAGGAGCGATCCTTCCCTTGTGGCTTTCATCTTACTTTGCCATGCTCTAAGTTTATATTCAACGGAATCGTCCTTCTTCACTCTATCCACCCATGCCTTGACATTGTTTGTAATTTTGCAACAAAGGCAATTATATCAAAAATCGCTCTGGTCCCTTGGAGAGGGACAGGAGCGAACTAGGCATTTAACACTGGTATGGACGTCCCAAAAATCTTCAATTTATATTCAATGCGTTCATCTCATGTTCTCCTTCGTTTTTGAACGTAAACTTGCCTTGACCCTTGTCTGGTTTTTGCAAAATGGAGGGAATCGCTCTGGTCCCTGGGAGAGGGACGAGAGCTACAAGGTACCTCGCCCTGGTCCCTTGGAGAGGGACAGGAGCGATTTAGTCAATATAGGTCATTTTTCTCCATTTTTTGCATCTCAAATTATATTCATTTGGCAAAGTATCTTCCTTCGGACGTCCTCCAATTGCTGAGCTATCAAAATCTTGCATGGACATGGCGAAATTTGAATTGTAGCTCCGGTCCTTCACTGAGGGACAGGAGCGATTTTCCTTCTGGAGACCTTTCTGTGCTCATGAAAATCTTCAATTTATATTCAATGAAAAGATCTCGTCGTTCTTTATCACTTCAAACGTAAAATTTGTCTGGGCTCTGCAAGGACAATGAGATATTTGAAATTGAGCTCCCGTCCTTCACTGAGGGACAGGAGCGATTTTGCTCCTACAGGCCAAAATAACAAGATTTTTCACATTTTAACACTTCACGAGGCGAAAACAAATCAATTCCAATGCCCAGGATCAAACTTCAAAAAAGTCAAAATTTGGTCAAAATATTCAATCAGACAAAAATTCACATTGACGGTCATCATTTAGACAAGTTTAAGCTCTGCATGAACATTCCAATTGAAAATTAGACCATTTTGGCGAATTCATTGCATTCAAAAATTTGCTTCTAGGAAAGAAGCTCAAAAAAGCTCTCAAAAGCGACTGGATTTTGGCTTGAAAAGGCAAAATTTAAAACCCTAAGGCTTGGCCCTAAATCCAGACAACTAACTAACTAACAAAACCCTAAAAACGAAAGCGAAAACGAACAAAAACAAGCAAAAAGAGGGGGTCCCCATTTGCGATGGGGCGATGTGTGAAATGGTCACAACATCTGGCGACACCACTGAGAAATGTTGCAAAACATTTGGGAATCAATCTTTCTAAAAGAAGACCCAGAAAACCTCCCTCAACAAAACCAGGAGTTAAGAAACACTTACAAGAAGAGACCATCATATTGAGACAAAGTATCAAGTCCACAGTTACCCATGTGTGTGCAAATGCGTTAATTTCCCTCAACAAGACAATCATGATCTTCAGGTTCCCCTGTGATAAGCTACATGGTTCGTCTAAACTCCAAAAGCATCCTGGATAGAGCCTCGCTGCCAGTCAGACGTCTATAGTCCCGACGAGGTTATCGCCACAAGCTCACGAATATTGCTCCATTGCCAGTCAGGCGTCTATAGCCCCGATGGAGTTATTCGTAAATTCCCTTTAGCCAATTTGATATTTCCTTTTAGCTCATTTCTTTTCTTTTGATTTTTCTCATTTTTCATCTTTTCTTTTGATACTGCCTTTTAGTTCTGTCAATTCTTTGGCTCGTGAGTAGTGAAACTCACTAGGGTTTGAGGATTGCGGTGGCGCTGAAGCTAGACTTTAGATTTTTCACTGATCACAGCTTCGCCTGTAAACCATAATGACTCGGAGATTATAAGTGTGTGAAATATAATAACTGGAGGACAAAAATACGTGAGTTCAATAAGCTAATCTACTTCAATGCAAATATGTCCTGACTCAAAGCTTCATTAAAAGAAACACCCTCAGTAATTCCAAAAGACCTCATGATTTTCCAAATGCATCCAACAATCCAGCAGGAAGTCAGAGCGTAATATAACAAAATCACCCAATGTCAAATGGATACCCCTCAGGACAAAACAAACTAACCTAAAAGCAAAAGCACCTAAACTACAACAAAACGAGAACAAAACAAAACAAAAAAAAAAAAAAAAAAAAAAAACAACGAAAGCGAACTAAACTAACTATGTACAAGGGAAGGCCTTGGCATTTTAGGACTGAAAATAATGTTTGAGATATCTCCCATTGACAGGCAACGGGATGTCCTCTCCAGTTAAAGTCTGCAATCTAAATGCGTTTTCTCCCAATATCTCTGAAATTTGATAAGGACCTTTCCAAAGCTTATCAAACTTATCATGTTCTCCTCTTTTCTCATGAGCTTTGTCCCAATACAAGACGAGATCCGAAATTCGGAACGCCTTGACTCTTGCTTGTCGATCAAACCATCTCTTCACCACTCCTTGGTGTTTAGCAAAGTTATCCAGTGCTTGATCTCTTTTCTCTTCTAGGTTCATCAACTGTGTCAACCTGGCCTGCACTGCATCAGTGTCTTCCATGTACTCCTGAATGAATCTCAAGGTTGGAATCCTGAGTTGCATGGGGAAGACTGGGTCCTGACCATAGACTAGAAAATAAGGCGAAATGCCTAATGCGTTCTTTGTTCTGATTCTGTCTGCCCATAAAGCAAATCTCAGCTGGGTATGCCATTCTCTTGGACTTCTCTCTAATAATTTCTTGATTACGCTGAGCAAATTTTTGTTTGTAGATTCTGCTAATCCATTACCCTGAGGATAATAATTTGATGAAAACTTGAGGGTTATCCCGTACTCAAAAGCCCAATTTGAGAATCTCAATGATGTGAATGCCGATCCATTGTCGCAAACCAACGCATAGGGACATCCAAACCTTGTGATTATGTTCTCTTCTAGAAACTTGATTACAACTTCCGTGGAACAAACCTTAAGTGCCTGTGCCTCTGACCATCTGGTACAATAATCAGTAGCTGTAATGATGTACTTGTGTTGTGCTGAGGATGCGGGGTTGATGACACCAATAAAGTCCATTCCCCATTTAGCAAATGGTCTGGCTTCCATCACCGGATTCAGTGGCATGGCAGGATTTCTCTCTCTTATAGCTGCGACTTGACATGTGTGGCAAGTCTTAATGTGATTGAATGTATCTTTAAAAAGCGTAGGCCAGTAATATCCTGCTCTTAGGATCTGGTGAGCTGTGGCGAGGTTGGCTCCATGTCCGGTTCCAAACTTGGAATGGAAATGTTCAATTATCTGCTTTGCTTCGTCTTTGCCAACACACCTCAGGTATACCCCTTCATAATTTTTCCGGTATAGAACAGATCCTTGAAGCACGTAATGTTGACACTTTAACCTTAATGCTCTCTTTTGTGTAGGTGTCATATGAGCAGGACATCTGTGATTAAGCAAATATGTCACAATGTCTTTGTACCATTCATCAGGTGTGACATCTTCTAATTCATAAATTTGTTGGACTAATCCTGGCCCATCTATCGCTAATGTCTGTGCCAAAGCTTGTCCTCGGACAAGTTTCATGGGCTGTATCTCAATATCAAATTCTTGGATAATGGCGACCCACTTTCCTCTTCTCTCTCCTAATTCATTTTGCATGAGAAGAGTCTTGACTGCCGCATCAGGCACTATTGCATAAATCTTGGCTCTCAGGAGGTAATGTCTGAATTTTTTAACTGCCTTTACTAATGCGTATGCTTGCTTTTCAACATTTGGATACCTCAATTCTGCATCTTTCAACGGGGTGCTCATGAAAGCAATGGGATTTTCATCCCTCTCTTCACTTCTTTGGGTGAGAATGGCGGCACAAGTATATTCGGAAGCGAAGGAATATAAATAAAATGGTTTGAGATAATCAGGACTAATCAAAACTGGCGCTTCCATGATTGCGGTCTTTATTTCTTCAAATGCTCCTCTGGCTTGTGGAGTCCACTCGACCTTTGCATCTTTCTTTAACATTTCATTCAATGGCCTGACAATCTCGGCAAATCCGGTAATGAATTTTCGGACGAAGTTGATTTTGCCGAAAAATGATTTGAGCTCTTTCTTGCTTGCTGGCAAATTGATAGTAGATATGGCCTTCACCCTTTCAGGATCAATAGATATTCCTTTCTCTGAAATGACATGTCCTAAAAGCTTTCCTTCTGTGACTCCAAATATGCATTTCTTCGGATTAAGGGAGACACCGTATCTTCTACATCTTTGGAAGACTCTTCTCAAATCGTCCACATGATCTTCTCTCTGTCTAGAGAAAACTGTGATATCATCCATATATATAATAATGCTTTTACCAATTAAATCTCTGAAAGCGATATCCATAGCTCTCTGGAATGTGGCCCCGGCGTTTATGAGTCCAAAAGGCATTCTCTTATAGGCAAATGTTCCCCATTTGGTGGTGAAAGCAGTCTTTATTCGATCTTCAGGTTCGACTAGGACTTGATTGTATCCTGAATATCCGTCTAGGAAGGACATCATCTGCGATCCATTGACGATCTGTAATACTTCATCTAATGATGGGAGCGGATAGTTATCTTTCTCTGATGCTCTATTGAGATTTCTAAAATCCACACACAATCTGATCTCTCCATTCTTCTTTCTAACAGGTACCAAGTTGGCGACCCACGTCGAGTGTCTTACTGGGAAGATGATTTTAGCAGTGAGTAACTTCTTCACTTCTTGGTATATCAGCGGTTCTAACAAAGGGTTGACGGGTCTTTGTCTTTGCCTGAATGGCTTGCTTCCTGGTTTCAACGGGATTGTGTGAGTGATAATCGCAGTGTCGTAGGTCTTGAGATCTTCATAGCTCCATGCAATGACATCTGGGAAGTCCCTCATGTTTCTTAGGATTCCATCTTTTTCAATTGCTGTACAGGACTTTCCAATGAAAACATTCTTAACTTGTGTCTCATCACCTAGATTGATCGCGTCACACATATTGCCTTCTACACTGTGATTCTTCTTTTCTTTCAACTTGTCAGGATCAAAAATCCTTTCTAATTCAACCATTCCTTTCGGAATAGTGTTTGTCTTTAAGTTCAGGACTCCTTCGGCATCGAACTCAGCTTCACCTACTTCATCTTCATCTATGATTTGTGTTAAGAAGATGTCCGTGCTGGTTAGGAAGTCTAGAATGTGCTTGTCATCTTCGAAAACTTGGAAATTGGTGATGTTATCTGGGACTGAAGGAACTGATATCAACTCGATGGTAAACTTCTTTAATCCTTCCATTGCTAATGGAATCAATGAGCTCGCGGCCTGTGCAAGTGAATTGGCCACTTGATTCTGATGTCTATAAATTGAATTGATATTGAAAGCATCAAAACTTTCAATTAGATCCCAGACTCGATTTCTATACTTGGTTAGCCTTTTGTCATGGCAGACATATTGCTTCCTGATTTGTCTTATTGCGATTTCTGAGTCTCCGTATACTTGCAGTATCTTTGCCCCCTTTTGGATGGCTAACAGTAATCCATGAACCAAAGATTCATATTCTGCTACGTTGTTGGTGCAAGGGAACTGTAATCTGTGAGCGGCAAGGTATGTTTCTCCTTTAGGACTAATTAATTCATATCCGGCTCCGGATCCTTGTTTGGACTTAGATCCGTCGAACCTTAGTGTCCATATCTGATTTTCTTGATTGTCTGTTTCTGGACTTTCATGACTTTCATCTGTTGTATCGGACGAAACTTCATCTTCTACAGAACTCTCGGTGTCTGTAGAGCTTTCATTCTCTGAATCTTGAGCTTCCTCTACAATTAGTGTCTGCGGGATTCTTTTGTTCACTTGCTCCAATGCGGTCTGGCATAAAGCACAAGATAATTCTGAGTGGACGGCATTGTGAATTCTACACCAATTCGGAAGAAGCAGATCTCGGACGGATGCTATATTGCCAAGTTGTACACTTTGCTGAATGTTTCTTTGTACAAACCTTCTGAAGTTTTCAAACATCCCTTCGTCCTCTTGGTCGGATCCTTGATCGCTTTCAATGACGATCTCAGTTGACTCTATGACCTCTTGTTGGGTATTTTCATCTTGTATATCTTGTATCATCAAGATCTCCTCTACTTTTGGTTTATATGTTCCTAGGTCAGATTCTAAAAATAGAACTTCGTTGTCTTCTCCATATTCAGTTATCATCAATCTCAACCTTGGGGTGCTATCAATCTTAATCTGGTTCGGGACTCCTCTCCATGGTAGCCACATGTGTGCGAAGTCGGTCGATACATATCCATTCAACTTTCGGGACCAATCTCGACTCAGGAGCATTCCATATGAATCTGGAATATCCACTACTGATATATCTATAAAATTCTGGACCCTTGGGTCTGCGGCCAATTGCATGTGAATATTGTTCAATTCTCCCATGACTGGAACTTCTGTCTTGTCAAGCTGAGTGACTTTTCTCTTGGTAGGTGCAGGAGTTATTCCAAGTCTTTGACAAACGGCTAAAGGCATGACATTGCTTGAGGCTCCGGAATCATAAAGGCAATTGTGTAATAGCTTTCCAAATATTCTGACTGATAACAGGAACGGGGCCGGTTCGTCCTTTCCTTGAGAAGGCACTGAATTTTCTTCACTTGGTTCTTGATGTTTAATTTGATTGATCTTTGAGTGATCTTCCTTCGCTGGGCTCTCCTCTTTTGATTGACTGGCTTGGCTTGCAGATTTTCCTTTTTTAACCACATCTTTCTTGATTGTAACTTCCTTCTCGGGTAGAACCAAGCTAGCGGTGAGGTTCTCTTTGACTGTAGGCTGAGCTTTCTTGGTTTCGCCTCTTTTGAGTAATACTTTTCCTTCCAACATATCTTCCTTTTTAGCTGGGAAGGTTATAGTTTGAACCATGCACTCATTTTGCTCGGGTTGTTCTTGAGAATCGGCTTCCTCTTGAGTCACATTGATAGTGGCTTGAACATTTGACCTCGTTGCACTAGGTTCATTCAAACTATTGATCACTGTCTCTTTAATTTCAGACACTTTGAGCAACTCATAGAGTGGTAAACTTACCTTGACTTTCTTGAGTTCATCTAACACCAAGGCGGCCAATCTTTTCATTTCATTTCCCGCGGGAGGTGAAATATTTCTTCTTTGTCTGTATTCTTGAGTGTTTTGTGGATATTCAGGGACGTTGCTGGCTTGGGGATCTGGCGGAGTTGAAAAATTGTTTGGAGGAATCGATGTTGTTAATGGTTCGGGATTTCTCTGATTCCTGTGATAAACTCTTTGGTTTGCACCTCCTGACGCTTGGTGGAATACTTCCTTGATTCCTTCTACTAAAACACTGTCGTTCAATGGTGGGAAATAGTATTCTGAATCCTCTACAGGTCCATTGGCAGATGCTGGCGGAAACTGAGATCCTGGTGGTACCATCGGTCCATTGGCCGATTCTGGAGGAAATCTCCCATTTTGTTCTTGACTAATTTCTTCTTGTGAATATCTGCAGGTTTCAACGATCATGGCTTGACCATACTGCGTGGTTGGAACAATTTCGTACCCTGTGGTGGGAGGATTTTCAGGCGGATTGGTAGTACGCATCTCTTGTTGGAAAATGTCGGCCGCAATCTTGAACTCAGGACACTGCAACTCGGAATGTTGGTTCGTGTTGTGGAGTCTGCACCAACTAGACAAGGCTGCTTCGGCTAAAAACACTTTGCCCGAAGAGGGGTTCTCTTGACTTTGCGCATTTGGTGGATTGTCCAAGGGCGTCACCACATTTCCATTGTTGGGAGCTGTATTCCATGGTCTTCTTTGGAAACCTTGATTGTTATTTCCTTGATAATTGTTTCTGAATCCTTGATTATTATTGCCTTGGAAATTCTGGTTGTTCGCGTGTTGGCCGTGGTTGGCCCTCTGCATGTTCTGGAGTTGATTATTCTGGTTCCTCAAATGGGTGACCTCAGTTGATAACTTCTTGACTTGCTCAATCAACTCTTTCATTTCATCTTTCTCTTCTTGTGTCCTTGACGAATTTGTAGCATTTTGCAGGTACACAGGTTGAGCGGGTGGGGCTTGAGAAATTGGAGCTCCTGGGTGAAGGACCAACTGATTCGCCGGCTGTACGTTGGGATATGTCGCTTGCGGAATTGGATTCATGACTGGAGTTTGGTTGGCTAAAGCCGTGCCAACTGCTTGCATCTGGTTAGGTGCTGCGACGGATCCCATGTGTAGTAGTGGTCCAGTGATGTTTTGTCCCATGTGCTTACTTACTTCAATGGCTCTTGTATATGCCGCATTTAGATCATTCGGAGTTGGATGTGTCCTTACGAACATAGCTGTGAGATGATCTAAGGCTCCATAGTAAATTTCCCTTGGATCTGCAATAAGATAAGGAGGACGTAGCATTGTGTATGCTCGGTGAAATCTGTCATTGAAGGAAGTAATAGGTTCATGCTCTCTCCTTCGAACCTCAACAAACTGTCTATATAACTCTGCTGGTGTAGTTGGGATGCCAAATTTGGCAATGAATGCGTCTTTCATCGCGTCCCAAGTCCTGATGGACCCTGTAGGCAAATGAATAAACCAAAAGTATGCCTCTTCTCCCAATGAGTAGGGAAAAAGCCTACATGCCACATCTCCATATTCAATTTGTCTGTTACGAAGAAGGTCCTCGAACATCTTGATGTGATCTTCTGCTGTGCGATGGAAATCACTAACATTGAACTTGGAACAAAAGTGTTCTGGATTCTTCGGCATATCATGATAAACTGCAAATTCCAACGGTGATGGATTGTTGACTAGCCATGTCGCACCATTAAGTACATGAGGAGGAGGAGGTGGAGGTGGAGCACGATGAGCCATTGTATTCCTTGAAACTGAACTTGATGAACTAGCTTGGCTCTTTGTTTGTGAAATTGCCTGGATACTAGATTGGATTGCCGCTTGGACTTGTTCTTGAAGAACTTGTGATGACTCAGGAGATTCTTCCAATCTTAGTTCGAACTCTTTGGGAGTGTCCTCTCTTTTAACTCGCTTTGCTTTGGAAGTAAACTGAAGTTCACTTAGATCCTTGATGCCTGGTGTGGACCTCAACAACCTTTGATGTTTCTCGGGCGAGAAAGAACCAATGCGATCCAGCGTGAAGTCTTGCAAGGATTATTGTACGTTCCTTTGATTGCGAAGATTCCTAGCTATGACCCTTTGATGTTCTTCGGCTATGTCTTCCTCTTGCTCTAAGATGATTCTGACTCTGTTATATTCGACTTGACTTCTCCTTGCGTTCCAAGCTACTTGATTCAATTGGGAAATGATGTCTTCTTGGGTATCGCCTACTTGCAAATTGGGTTGCACCACTTGATTCCGTCCTTCATCTGGCAACACCATCGTACTTCATGATCATGTTTGCAATATTTTTCTCTTTTCAAAATCTTCGGACTTCGAACTTTGAAACTAAAGAAAGCCCTCCTTCTAGCGCCAATTCTGTTGACGTGTATTTTGTACACAATCATACACAGAATAAAATACCGACAGGCATCTTATCCTCTCTTGAGAAAATAGTCTCTAACTGCTGAAGATCTGCAAAAAGGATCAGTTAGGTGGACTCCAAGGTTCTTTTAGTGGGGTCTCCACGTGTGGACAAGCTTTTAGTGGTATGATGTGATTTGCTGTTTCCTTCAAGGCTTCTTACGGATTCAATAGTTCGAAGGTTTTACTAATCTAAAAGGAACTTTCAAAAAAAAGGAAAAAGGGACAGGGTTTGAGTAAATCTAATCTAGTCTAATCCTATGAACGACTTAGCATGAATGAGATTTTGGCAAGACTCAACCAATTTCAATTTTGCCATAAGATAACAACTCAACTGAAATTAGTGCGATCTTCTAAGGTAATAATGGTGTTCAATGCATCAAAGACCAAGGACACTACTACGAAGGTACATATCCTAGATGCGAAAATGCTTGAAGGTTAAGGACTCAAAACGTTTTCCAGTCGACCACGCAAGGCGTTCCTACAATCAGCAAGAAGCTAGTGGTTTGGATTACGAATCCTACCAAATATCAAATCTCACACTTAGTCTTTCAAATTAACAAACTACTTTGATTGAGCGTGATTCAAGTACATCCAACAACCATGAAGATAACTCAAGAAACTTGCAACAAAACACCATAACTTCAATATTTTATTGATTTCCAAGTCATCATATACAACAATTGCTTGAACTTCTCTCTTCAAGACTCAATCTTGCTACAAAATAAAAATTGCTTACAACTCTAATTCTTCAACTCTATTCTCTATTTCTCTATTGACCATTCTGTTATAAATGAAATGAAAAATGGGGGTATAAATAGCATCCCCAGTTACAATGAAAGGTCCAGATTGAAAGTAAATCAATGGACAAGATCATGACACCTAAACCCTAATTAGGGTTTGTTACAAATGACCTCCTTTTTACTGAACAACATTAAATACATAGCCAAATATTAAATTTGGCACAAAAATCTAGGAGGTATCAGCCAATGAGAATTAAGATGTCATGTCATCTGTAACAACCTTTCATCTAGAATCTTATTCCCCTTCCAATTCTCTTTCTTAGCATATGCAATGAATTTTGTCACAATTCCTTCGATTTCTGTGCTTGGAATCTCGGGAAGATTCTTGATACTCTCTTCTAAGTGG